>NC_057413.1:16766524-17066524 GCF_019320065.1 Cervus canadensis
GTCAAGTAATTTTTTCTATCAAATATTTGTTCTTAAAGCTAAACTAGAGAAATACATTGTGAGATAGAGCATATAATGAGAAGTATAAGAGATCCAAACAGGGAAGTTGCTCAACCAATCGATAATTTTCTTTTCAGAAAAAAGAACAAACGTCAGTTTGGAATCATGTTTTATACAGAGATTTGCATAATCTTTGGGAAGGTAACGGGTTTTCTACTCTCATTTTTCTTTTCCAGTGGAGAAAACCAAGCCCTAGAGAAGTGAAGATAGGTTTTCCAAGTGAAAGAGTAGTTATGTTATGATTCTGATGAGAGCCTGGTGACAGGCCTTAAGGTTCAGTTGCTTCATCTTTAAGCTGACAGGCTGGAGTTGGGCTACCAGTATTGGTCCTGTCTTCAGACTGAATTTCTCTAATTTTTAGAAATTATTCCTTTGCTCTTAATGCCCTCAACTGATCACATAAAATTCACAATCTATAGGTTTAAATGTTAATTACCTCTAAGAAAATATGCTCCCAGGTGAGCATGTCAAAGAACTATAATTTGAAAGAAATGTACAATTCTATGGAATATGTTACTTTGTGCCACTTTATTTGGAATTGAATATCTATGCTACGTGTTCCACATTCATGACCTTGGAAGGGAAAACAAGATTGACAAGTTTTTTTTCCATTTGATCATGTCCAGTGTTTTAGTGCATGCAGGCTGCTGTTACAAAATGCCAGATGCTGGGTTGTTTATAAACCATGTTTTTTATCACTGTTCTGGAGGCTAGAAGTCCAAGATCAGGGTGCCAGCATGGTTCAGTGAGTGCGGGCCTCTTCCAGGACATAACCCTGAATAGAATAATGAGCAAGTATTTCAGGCCTGTTTCACAAGAGCCCTAATCCCATTCATGTGGGCTCTGCCCTCATGACCTAATCATTTTCCATTGGTCCCACCTCCTATAATCATCACTTTGGGGATTAGGTTTTTGAACATATGAATTTTGGAAGAACACAAGCATTTAGACCATGGCACCCAACGAGGAGACTGACTTGTCTGAGGTAACCCAATGCCTCATGCCTACTGATAGCTCTGTGGTGCTGATAGGAAGCCAAGGACTATGGAAGCTGAATAAGGACCAGCAGCCGCAGGTGGAGGGTCTGAGATGGCAAACTCCTTGATGGACTTCACAACAATATATGAGTGTCTCCAGTGTCTTCCTTGGTTATCAGTCATTGAGTAATTTCCCCCTCCTATACATGTTCCTATATGACATATGAGTTAATTACTGAGTTCCTAGAGAAAGTACCATTTGATCAACATGATACCATCACGACTATACATATGAAAAAAAGGGCCTTTGACAGATACAAATTTCAGACTGGAAAGGCTTCAAGACTTTATTCACTTCAGGTAGCAATTACAAGTTTGGAGACCTCCTAAGACCATTCTTGGGTTCCATAATCAGCCTGGGTTCAAGAGCTCACTGAAAGCTCTTATACATGTGGTTATGGTTTATTTCAGACCTTTGATTTATTTTTAATTCATTTTTTATTTTCAATGCTATAAATGTCAGTTTTTGTTGAACAGTGAAGAACTTGTATGTATATACGTGGATATCCACTTTTGTTTAGATTCTTTTCTCATGGAGCAAAAGACAGGTTTCAAAAAGGAATAGGAGTATGTCAAAATTGTATATTCTCACCCTGCTTATTTATCTCATATACAGAATACATCATGAGAAATGCTGGGCTGGATGAAGCACAAGCTGCAGTCAAGATTGCCGGGAGAAATTTCAATAACCTCAAATATACAGACACCACCACCCTTATGGCAGAAAGTGAAGAAGAACTAAAGAGCCTCTTGATGAAAGTGAAAGAGGAGAGTGGAAAACTTGGCTTAAGCTCAACTTTCAGAAAACTAAGGTCACGGCATCCTGTCCATCACTTCATGACAGGAACATGGGGAAACTGGATAGTGGCTGACTTTATTGTTTGGGGCTCCAAAATCACTGCAGATGGTGATTACAGCCATGAAATTAAAAGATGCTTACTCATTGGAAGGAAAGTTATGACCAACCTAGACAGCATAGTAAGAAGCAGAGGCATTACTTTGTCAACAAAGGTCTGTCTAGTCAAGGCTATATTTTTTCCAGTAGTCATGTCTGGATGTAACACTTGGACTCTAAAGAAAGCTGAGCACCGAAGAATTGATGCTTTTGAACTGTGGTGTTGGAGCCGACTCTTTAGTTTGTTGGACTGCAAGGAGATGCAACCAGTCCATCCTAAAGGAGATCAGTCCTGTGTGTTCATTGAAGGACTGATGTTGAAGCTGAAACTCCAATATTTTGGCCACCTGATGAGAAGAGCTGACTTATTTGAAAAGACCCTGATGTTGCGAAAAGTTGAAGGCAGGAGAAGAAGGGGATGACAGAGGGTGAAATGGTTAGTGGCATCACTGACTCAGTGGACATGAGTTTGGGCAAACTCCGGGAGTTGGTGATGGACAGGGAGGCCTGGTGTGCTGCGGTTCATCGGGTCACAAGGAGTTGGACACGACTGAGCGACTGAACTGAACTGAACTCAAGTAGGTCATTTCAGAGAGTTGAGTAGAGTTTTCTGTTCCATACACTAGTTCCTTATTAGTTATCTATCTTATGTATATTAGTGTGTACACGTCAATCCCAGTGTCACAATTCATCCCTCCCTTCTCCCCTGGAACCATAAAATAATTTTCTACATTGTGACTCTCTTCCTATTGGTAAATAAGTTCATTTGTACCATTTTTTAACATCCCAGATATCAGTGATATCATATGCTTTTGTCTTTCTCTGCCTGACTTACTTCACTTGGTATGACAATATCCAGGTTCATCAATATTGCTACTGTTAGCATTATTTTGTTCCTTCTTATGGCTGAGTAACATTACATTCTATATCTGCACTACATCTTCTTTGCCCATTTCTCTGTTGATGGACATTTAGGTTGCTTCCATGTTCTGGCTATTATAAACGGTGCTGCAATGAACACCGCTATGCTTAGTCATTTAATTGTGCCTGACCCTTTGGGACCCCATGGATTGTAGTCTGCCAGGCACCTCTGTCCCTGGGTGTAGTCCCCGTGGACAATAATAAGCAAGAAGAATGTAGTGGATTGCCATTCCCTCCTCCAGGGGATCTTCTCAATGCAGGGGTTGAATCCAGGTCTCCCGCCCTGCAGGCAGAATTTTTACCATCTGAGCCACCAGGGAAGCCCTGATGAAGCAAGGAACACTGAGGTGCCTGTATCTTTACAAAGTATGATTTTCTCTTGATATACATCCAGGGGATTGCAGCTTTTTAAAAGATACAGATAAAAAACTGCCCAGGAAAAGGCATATAGGGCAGAGTCAAAGGAAAAGTGAAACATGGAACTTTGGTTTCTTCTTCCCAGGGTGTCATGGGCAGCTCTGTGTTCCCAGCACTGGTGTGCCGGCATTGTGCACTTGCAGACATGGGAGCTCACTCCAGGCTCCGTGTCCAGAGTTTTTACTGGGGCTCCATCGCCAAGGAATGACTGAGGGTCCGTACAGCTGATCTCAGGCTCAAACCTCTCTAGAGGTGTAGCTGATACTGCGTGACCAAAACCCCCATCCTGAATCACATCATTCTTGTGACTCAAACTTTTTACTCTAAGTCACACTGTTGACATTCCTGTCAGGCTGGCCCAAGACCCTCACAAAAACAAAGGCACTTTTCTCAGTGTTAACCTTTGACACCTTTAATCACCCTTTCTCAGAGGAAACAGCCTAAGGGTTTAGAGAGGAGCTCCCAGGAAACAAGGGCAAAGTCCAGACTTCCCTTTGGATGAGGCTGAGCCCTTCACTACACAGTCCTGTGGATGTGTGGTTTTGCTTGAGAAGGCTACCTTGTTGTAGCTTCACAATAAGAAAATGTGAAGTTACAAACATCAGTCAAGTATTTATCTTCTTCTGATCTTTCTCAGAAATGGGTTTTTTTTGTTTTTTTTTTTGCATTATCTTCATTAATTCTAATGCAACTCCTTGAGGTAGACACTTGTTTGAATGGCATTATGGAGAGAAGTAAAATAAGGCTTGCCTAAAGATTCAGGGCTAGTGAGTGGTGGACTGGGAGTATGTATAAGGCCTAGAGGACTCCAAGGTTCATACTTAAAGCCACTAAGTTGAAAAACAGCAACAATTCTTTTTTTAGCCTTTTTTTTTTTTTTGGTTGTGTTGCTGAGGGGCTATTTTTTTTAGCAGTTTTATTTTTTTGAGTGCGAGTCAGAGGGGCTATTCGACCACTGATAAGTACTTAATTATTAATCCTTTTGATTAAGTGATATTTAAGCATCAAAAAAGTCTCCATTTTGCCTTTCTCTGTAGATACTGCAAAGTTTATCTTTTTCCTATGTAGACAACAACATATATAAATCAAATGTCATGAATAGTGACTAGCAAGCCGAGTATTGTTTGAAGTAGAATTGGCATAAAACTGTCAAATACTTAAAGTATATAAAATGAGAATTTGATAAAGATATATCTTATTTTTTTAATTTATTTTTTAATTGGAGTATAATTTCTTTAAAATGTGTTGTACAATGATGTGAGTCAGCCATAAGTGTGCATATACCCCCTCCCTCTTGAGTCCCCCACTCACACCCCGTCCGGCTTCTCTAGGCGGTCACACAGCACGGGGTGAGCTTCCTGTGTCATACAGCATCTTTCCACCAGCTGTCTGTTAACATTTTACAGATCGTAATGTACTGTGTTTCAATGCGACATTCTCAACTCAACTTGCCCTCTCCTCCCATGTTGTGTCCACAAACATGTTCTCTGTCTGTGTCTCTCTTCCTGCCCTGAAATAGGTTAACCAGTGCCATTTTTCTGGATTCCATATATACATTAACACACAATATTTGGTTTTCTCTTTGTGACTTACTTCATTCTACATAACAGGCTGTAGGTTCATCCACCTCAGCTCAAGAGACCCAAATTCGCTTCTTTTTAGGGTTAGTTAAAATTCCCTTGTATAGATGTACCACAACTTCTTTATCCATTCCTCTCTCAGTGCACATCTAGATTGCTTCCATGTCCTGGCTATTGTAAACACTGTTGCAATGAATTTTGGGGTACACTTGTGCCGGGCTCCAGCCCCGACAAGAACCAGGGGTTCCCTCAGGATGAATGGCGTCGGCGAGGGAGAGAGAGAAAGAAAGAGAGAGAAAGAGAGAGAGAAAGAGAGACAGACCAGACTGGGCGTGTGCAACAGAGTCTGGCAATGCTTTATTTTTTTTACCATAGCGCTTATACCCTAAGTTAGTACATTTCTAAGGGGAAGATAGTTTAACATTACATCAGCTTGTCCTTCAAAAACCAGGGTGTTTTCTGGATACTTCTTTGTCTATGAGGGTCTTGTACGTTATCTTCTGGCCTTCGGGCCTATTGACATTTTATGCAAGTCAGGTGAATGTAAACCTATTTTTCGCTTTTGTGGTGATCTTAACAGAAAAGTTTCAGTCTCTTAGGGCAACAGTACAGCATGTCACAACATAGTAGAAGTATAACCTTGTTAACACAAAGGTCAATTCTTCTGCAGAAGTTGTCAGTTGAATTTATCTAAGAGGATTATCCCATACAGACTCTGTGGCTTCAATGAGGTAGCCTCTGCCTAACACTCCTGGCTGACAATTAACAACCATCTCATTGTTACCACACTAGGGCTAAGCTCTTATTTTTCTAGACCTTTAAGTATATTAACAATGGTTTCCATAACACAACCTTAGCACATTAAGAGCAAAAACACAGCAAGCAAATGTTAACCCAATAGCCACTTTTAGAATAATTTTTCTTGTGTTTTCTAATAGGGCTTCCTCACTCCCCGAAGGGTTCTATGTCTATTAGGGCCTTTATATGATCAGGTTCTTTATGCTGTTTTATGATTAGGGTATTGTAAGCAGTCATGCTTATTAGTACCAAGGGCATAGATGCATTTGCTAATCAAACTAGAATGCCAGCAAAGGAGTTTAAATTGAAACACTCCTTTATCTTGGATAATCTCATAAGATACCACCACCCAGGAAATTTATTGAGTAAAGTTCTAAATTGATTCTTATTTGGAAAGAGATCGGGGAAGGCCATCTGCCTGTGTCACAGAAATTAGGGAGTAGTCTATTGAAGCAAGCATCAGAAAGGCAGATATCATCTTTATGGTGAGCGCCGGGGGCAGCTTTTTGGAATCCCTGAAAACCTGAACAGCCTTGCCTGTCAGGTTTTCTCCTCATGACCATGTCATGGGTGGGATCTCGTGAGTTGGCTCCCGGCACATGTGTGTGTTTGAATTATGGTTTTCTCATGGGTATATGCCCAATAGTAGAATTTCTAGGTCATACGGTAGAGTTGTTAGGACTTCCCTGATGGCTCAGCAGCTAAAGAATCTGCCTGCAATGTAGGAGACACAGGAGATGGTTCAATCCCTGGTTCAGGAAGCTTCTCTGGAAGAGGAAATGGCAAGCCACTCCAAATGCCATTTTCCCCTACACCTCTGCCATAGTGCTGACCCTCATTTACATATGTATTAGAAAAGAGTTTCCCTTTCTACTAACTTAAGGAACATAGTTATCATCTGACATGTTTACCTTTTATTTTTTGAAGAGAACACAGGTAAGTACCATTCTCTTAGACATCTCCAATTATACAACACAATTTTATCAGTTATAGTCATCATGCTACACATTAGATCCTCAGACCTTATAATTTTCATATGTTAAAATGTATATCCTTTTACAAACCCGTTCCTACTTCCTCTACTCTCCAAGCCCTGGCAATCACTTTCCTATGCCATTTCTGAGTTCCACTTTTTTTTTTTTTTTAGATTTCTTACAAATAGATCATACAGTATCTGTCTTTCTCTAATTTATTTCACTTAGCATAAGGCCCTCCAATTTCATCCATGCTGCCACAAATGGAAGATATTCTTTCTTTTTTAATGGCTATACTTTCTTTTTTAATGGCTATATAACACACTACATTGCTTTAATCTCTTCACATGCTGACAGATACTTAGATTTTTTTTTTTTTTTTTTTTACAATAGGTTGTTTCTAGGCTACTGTGGTGGAGAAGGAAATGGCAACCACTCCAGTATTCTTGCCTGGAAAATCCCATGAATGGAGGAGCCTGGTAGGCTGCAGTCCATGGGATCTCTAAAAGTCGGACACAATTTCACTTGTACTTCTCACTTTCATGCATCAGAGAAGGAAATGGCAACCTACTCTAGTGTTCTTGCCTGGACAATCCCAGGGACGGGGGAGCCAGGTGGGTTGCCGTCTATGGGGTCACACAGAGTCGGACATGACTGAAGCGACTTAGCAGCAGCAGCAGCAACAGGCTACTGTCAATATTGATGCAGTGAATATGGGAGTATAGATTTCTCTTTGAGATAATTACTTCATTTCCTTTGAATATATGTTCAGGAATGAATATATATCCAAAAGTGTGAAATTTCATGAGAAACTTCCCGAAGGTATTCCACGGGAGTTGTACCAATATCCATTCCTACCAAGAATCCATTAAGACTTCCATTTAGTACACATCTTCAATCACACTTATTTCTACTTTTTGATAAAAGCCATTTGAACAGGAGTGAGGTGGTATGTGTTATACTTTTGATTTGCACTTCCCTGATATGATGTTGAGCATATATGATGTTGTCATATACTTCTTGGGATTCCGTGTGTCTTTTTTTGGGGAAAATTGTCTATTCTGTAAAAAATAGCATGCATTTTGTTTATTGCATTTGAATACATAAAACTTAGGTACCTTTCCATACACCAAAAAACTTACAGAAATACAAATAATTCCATTTATAATTGCATCAAAAAAATAAAGTACTCAGAAATAAATTTAAGCAAGGTGTTGAAAGATCTATGTATGAAAATATTCAAGACATTCATGAAAGAAATGTTTAAAAGACACAAAAGGAAACATGTTTCATATTTATTGACTGGCATGGAAACAGACACATAGATCAACAGAGCAGATCAAAAAAGCCAGAAAGGACTGCACACCCATATATTGTCAGTTAGCTTATGAAAAAGGAGCCAAGAATATCCAGTGGGAAAAGGAGAAGGTTTTCAAAAACGGCACTGGAAAAACTAGATAGTGCTATGAAAAAGTGAAACAGTGCCCCTGTCTTTTAGCATACACAAAAGTCAACTAAAAATGGATTAAAAAGTTGAACATAAGACTTTAAGTGATTAAACAGCTAGAAGAAATCATTGAGGTAATCTTCTTGCCATTGGTCTTTGCAATGAATTTTTGGGTCTCACACTAAAAGCAAAGGCAACAACTGCAAAGCAAACAAGTGGGACCACATCAAACTCCAAAGAAAGGAACATCAACAAAATCAAATGGCAATTTACAGATTGAAAGAAGATATTTCCAAATCATATATTTCATAAGGGTTTAATATCCAAAAATACATGAGACATACTAGTAAAGGGCAAAAAACCCCAAATAATTCAAATTTTTAATGGAGCATAAGAAAAGTAAGAATTTCAATAAATCTGAAGATTAGACTGTAGATGAGAGACACTGCAAGGTTTTCCTGCTAGAGCAACAAAAGCCTGTGCCTTCCTGACATTACTTTCTTCATCTCCACTCACTTGTTTGACAATTACAGTTCACATGTACGTTCTTCAGTCAACAGAAATCACCACACAGTGAGCTATAATATGTACTAAGAACAGACTCACAGGGGAAAAAAAAAAGCAAATCTAATATTTACACACTAACTAATGAGGTATATCAAAAGGAAGGTAATTTCTAGAGTTTACCCTTCCATTTTTTTCTAAATTTCATTTTAAAATTGAGCTACCTAGTAAGGAAAATGAGTTCAGAGACCTCACTAATATATAGATAGAAAATCAGTTTCAAATGGGAGCATTAGTGGATTATAATTTGGGGGTAATTTATTGCTAGTGTTGAAACTGGAGTCCTTTTGATTGTCTACTGCATTGGGTTAATAATTTATTATAAATATTAATACTAACATAGGGACACATAGTGCTAAAGTTACAGTGAATAGAGAAAGACATAGAATATAGTAGGAAGAAGTGAAAGTATGGGAAGTCAGCAATGGTAGTAAAGGGCAGTATTGCCTTGAGAGGAAGGAAGGTTCTCAAAGTTTCTTGAAACACCAAGAATGAGTCAGATGTGAGGAATTAGCTTAATTTGTAAACCAGAAACTCTACCAGAAGAAATTTAAGTTCATAAAAATATTACGATGTTAATATGCACAATTTAGACAGAGAACAGGGTAGGGTAGTATATAGACATTCAAAACTCTTCATTGCTTAGTGCATCAAGCACTCAAGGACCACCCTCACTGAAGTCTCTCTATTGCTCCACCTACAGGTACCCTCATGGAGAAAGAGATAGCTCTACTCCACAGGCAGTTGAGCCCTACTTTTATGGCCTCGTGGGTTTCCTTAAGCAGCATTCAATGCAGCAGATTTCCTCCATCCCATCCCATCCGGCTGACTCCCCACGGTCAACAGGACTTCTCACCCTGGGGTCATTCTGCAATCCCCATGGCTCCAGCTCCCAGCTTCTGTGGACACCAGTGGACTTACAACCCTGTCCGAGGTATGAAAGACAGCAGCATGGCTTGTCTATGTGGTTCTCACTCCATTCAGACGGTCACTGATTAGTTAGTTTGCTCCCCAACAGCTTCAAATGACTCCCCTATTCCAGAGGACAGTCATGGAGGCGGGGATCTCTCCCCTGCGCTTCAGCTCCCTCAGCCCCAGGTGCAGGCTGGTCCCACCTGCTCACTCCTTCTTTCCCCTTCCTCCTTTTCCCTTCTTTCCTTTCTCCTACCGAGTTCTGTGTGGATCCAGACATTCCTTCTCTGTAGTCATGGAGTCCTGCCAGTATTCACCTGGTCTTCTGTGAGAACTGCTGTGTCTTCAGACGTTCTTGATGCATCGGTGGAGAGAGGTGTACCCATTTCCACCTAACCCTCCATCATCCTGTCCACCCCCATTTGTGCATGTATTAGAAATGAGTTTCCCTTTCTATTAAGTAACATTGCCATCACCACACATGTTTAACTTTTGCTTTTTGAGGAGAACACAGGTAAGTTCCACTCTCTTCAGTTGAGTCATTCAGTCGTGTCTGAGTCTTTGTGACCCCATGGATTGCAGCACACCAGGCTTTCCTGTATATCTCCGACACCCAGAGCTTACTCAAACTCATGTCCATTGAGTCGGTATGCCAGTCGATGATGTCCAGTCTCTCAGAGATTATTTTTTTTTGAGATTCCTTATAATTGAGAACATATTGTATTTTTCTTTGTCTGACTTAGTTTACATAGTGTAATGCCCTCCAGTTTCATCCATGTTGCAATAATTGGAAGGATTTCTTTCTTTTTCTAATGGCTAAATAATATTTACCTATATATGTTACATCACATTGTTTTAATGCATTCACCTGTTGAAAGATACTAAGGTTGTTCCTATACCAAGGCTATTGTGAATAATGCTGCAATGAACGTGGGAATACAGATCTCTCTTTGAGAAAATGATCTAATTTCCTTTGACTATATATCCAGAAGGGGGATAATGGATCATATAACAGTTCTCTTTTAAATTTCTTGAGGAACCTCCACAGTATTTTTCTGTGGGATTTGCACTGGTATACCTCCCTACCAACAGAGCATGAGCACTCCTTTTTCTCCACATCCTCATCAAGATTTGTCATTTCTTACATTTTTGGTACTAGCCATTCAAACAGGCACGAAGTGATATCTCTTTTGCTTTATATCTGCATTCCCTTTGATATTAGTGATGCTGAGCATCTTTTCATATACCTCTTGACCATCTATATGTCTTATTTGTGGGAAAATGTCTATTCTTTAAAGATGTAGCATACATTATGTTTACTATATTCCAATATATGAAATTCTGTTGTGTACCTATATATATTAACAATGAACTATGAGAAAGTTGAAGAAAGAAAAGAAGCCAATTTACTATTACATCACAAAAAGATAAAACACTTCGGAATAAACTTAAGCAAAGTGTTGCAAGTTTTTATGGAAAACCTTTAGGACATTGATCTGGAGAAGGAAACAGCAACCCACTCCAGTATTCTTGCCTAGAAAATCCCATGGATGGAGGAGCTTGTGCAGGCTACTGTCCATGGGGTCGCAAAGAGTCGGGCATGACTGAGTGACTCCCCTTGCCTAAGACGTTGATAAGTGAAACCTAGATGCCCATCAGCAGATGAATGGATGAGAAAGCTATTGTACATATACACAATGGATATTACTCAGCAATTAAAAAGAATAGATTTGAATCTGTTCTAATGAGGTGGATGAAACTGGAGCTTATTATACACAGTGAAATAAGCCAGAAAGAAAAACACCAATACAGCACACCAACATATATGTATGGACTTTAGAAATATGGTAATGATAACCCTGTATGCAAGACAGCAAAAGACACAAAGATGTATAGAAGTCTTTTGGACTCTGTGGGAGAGGGCGAGGGTGGGATGACTTGGGAGAATGGCATTGAACCATGTATATTATCACATGTGACATGAATCACCAGTCCAGGTTTGATGCATGATCCAGGGTGCTTGGGGCTGGTGCACTGGGATGATCCAGAAGGATGGGATGGGGAGAGAGGTGGGAAGACGGTTCAGGATCGGGAACACATGTACACCCACGACGGATTCCCCTCAATGTATGGGAAAACCAATACAATATTATAAAGTAATTAGTCTCCAATTAAAATTAACAATATAAAATAAAACAGTAACACCAACATAGAGACACATAGCACTCAAGTTACAGTAGATTGAGAAAGACACAGTTTATGAGGAAGGAGGTGAAATCACAGAAAATTAGCAATGGTATCAAATGAAGGGGCAGTATTGCCTAGAAAGAAAGCAGAGTTCTCTAATTTTTTGGAGACAACACGAAAAAGCCAGATGGGAGCCAACCAGCTTAAACTGTACACCAGAAACTGCACGAGAAAGAAAATGAAGTTCATAAAATATGGTGATGTGGAACGCCAAAATCCAGACAGTAAGCACATAGGGAAGGGTATATGTAGATACTGAGAACTACTCAGAGAGGTAGACATGGAAGCAAACACACTAATGAGCATCAGAAAAATCAAAGCACAAAAGGGTCTGAAAAGTAAATCGTAAAGAGACTTGGTAGTCTGATCAAAAGAATAAGAGGATCAAATTAGACAACCAAAATAGTAAGACTTGTGCACATGATACAACCAGAGAATGCTCAGGAGAGAACGTTTCAGACCTAGTGGACCAGTGAACAGAAGCCTCCAGCATCAGGAACAGAAACCCTGGGCAGAACTCATGAGTGTTCAGTTCTGGAACAGCCTCAGTTTCAAAGTTTGGGCACTATACCGCCTAAAAGCGAATGCAGACAAGGCTTATAGCTTGCTATGACACTGAATCACTGACAGTATTGTTGGTTAGTTTACTTTTCTCATTCAGCTATAAAGTTAATGAATCACGAACCAATGATAATTGACACCATCATTTTCCAGTCAGATCCACTTTAGTCATAGAATGGACATCTGAATCTGTTATATGATCCCAAGTAACAGTTTTAATATTAGATTTATTGATGTTTAATTGAAAGCTAATTGCTTTACAATACTGTACTGCTTTTGGCCAAACATCAACATAAATCGCCATATTTTTACCTATGTCCAATCGTTCTTGAACCTTCTTCCCACCGTCCTTCCCATCGCAGCCCTCGAAACTGTTAGAGAAAAATATGGAAGGCTTCATAAATTTGTGTGTTATCCTTGGGCTGGGGCCATGCTAATCTTCTCAGTATTATTCCAATTTTTTAATATATATGCTACCAAAGCAAACACACAAATAACAATTTAACAGAAAAAAAAATCATATAGTTAGTCATCTGCCAACAAATGATCAATTACATTAAGAATTAGGGTATTCTGTTATATTTACTGCCACTTATAAAATTGAATTTTATAAGGTCCAAAGTTCCATGTAGGAATTAAGCATATATTTATTCATAACACATGTATACATGCACAGATATATACACAGAAATACATCTATGTTATACAAGCCATTATTCTCCTTGCCTGTCACAATAAGCTCTTTAGTTGATGAGAGAGATTGTCCCAAATTTCTCCAACTTATGTCTTCTTTTTGCAAAACACTTCTTTGATTATCATCATCTAATTTTAAATAACCATTTTATTCTTCGACATGCCCCTTTAAAGTAACTAAGAGCAGAGAAAACCTAGTAAATGCTGATATCTTATATTTAAATAAATTACCACTCTTCTGGTAAATTGGAAAAAGAATCATGTTCAGATCTCATTCAGGAGGATAGAATTCCTGTTTAATCAGTTTCTTGTCCAAACTCTATTCTTCCTCACTTCAGTCTTAAATTCTACTTACTTACAAAGGATGGACAGGGAAAGTAATATTAAAATCAAGCTTGCAAGAGCCTATGATTTTATGCTTCTGTTGGCCAAGAGTAGGGCCAGAAGTAATTTGTGAAATATTAAAATACATAATGGAAACATGAAGGTCTAGTCTCCTATCAAGCGGTGATGTTTGGAGATGGTTCAAAAACTAAGCCCCGTGGGTTGTCAGGATATACTCCTGACCAGACAGATGAATTTACTCCCTAAAACATCAAAGTCAACCCTTTGTTCACAGAGCCAATGACGTTGTCTTAGTTGTTGACCAGGTAATACTCTTGTTACCATTTGGAGATTTGCCTGCCATTTTCTCCAAGAAACAAATGTGGTGAGAAGATTAAGGATGCTTAAAAGTAGAAGCGTTGTCAAGTTGCCTAGAAGCAAGGCTGACCAGGAGAACCAGGCCCCCACACTGATAATTGTCAAAGACTTTAACTGTGAGTGTTTTATAGACAGAGCAGACCAAGTGGATAAAACCAGTGTTCTAGGGTCACTGCTGTTTTGCAGTCAAAGACAAAATATTTTTCACGTTAAACAGTCATCACAGCTCCTGATATGGTCCTGGGTACACACATGCAGACCGAGAGCCCACAGGCATGTGTGATGTGACATCAGGAAGTGAACAGATGACTGCATTGGTGCCCAGTCACCTCCATCTGCTAATAGTGGGACCTGGGAAAATTATTTGCCCTCTCCAAGTCATTGCATCTTCCTTAACATAACTTGATGATCATAGTGAAGATGAAGGCTAACTCACAGAGCTACTGTGAAAAACAAATTTTAAGATGTTTTAAAGCTTTTGGGAAAGTATCAAAGACATGCATGGGGTTATGAAGGTGAGTTAGCAGATCCAAGGTACAGTGTCCTTTTTCTCATAGTATTCTCTCTGTACTCAATAGTAGCGATCAGTTAGTCATGTGTTTACTCTTACCTCAGCGTGATGGTAAACCACACAGATCAACTGTACACTTCTTGTCATTTCCGTGTCTAAAATTCAAGCATTAGTCAATGTAGAGTGAAAAAATAACACACTCCAAGAGGACCTGGCTGCTCAGAGTCTGCAGAGTCCCAACATTAAACTGTCTTAAAAGAAGAGCCCAAATACTCTGGCTCAGAATTAAGTTCCAAATGTTTGCAGACCACAGAAGTACCTCTGGGAGCAATACAAAAATGCAGGGAGTATCCTACTTCGCCAACTATCTATCAGTGCGAATGTCATCATCCATCTAAATTCACACAGAAGGCGCTCTTTCTTCTCTACCCCAGCTATTACAGCACCAACTCCTGCTCAGAGGAACATGGAAAGAGAAGGCTTCCCTCCACAGGATGGATTTGATAACCTCAGTTGATTAGATCATCTCAGAATGGCTCATGTTTTTATTTTAACAGGGCCCTGCCTGGTCCTGCTGCTGGTTCTGTCAAATCTGCTCCTGTGCCAAGGCAATTTATGCCCAACCTGCGGTCCTGACGTGTTTGGCGTCCCCCTGAAGTTCCTTAGAAAAACGTTTAGCCGTGTCTCCAGCCTGTCCCATGACATGCGTAACCTTACCACAATAATGTTAAATGAGTTTGTAAGTACTCAGTGGTGGTGGTTTATTTGCTTAGTTGTGTCCGACCTTGCGACCCCATGGACTGTAGCCCGCCAGGCTCCCAGAAGGTACCTTCACATAAGTGACTGGGCCATACTGTCCTTTAAACAAGAGGGCTGCATCAGCCAAACTTCAAATAACACACTCTCTAGGTTAAAGACGCCGTCAGCTCATAAGATGTGGAAATTGAAGAAAGGACCAGTTTTGAGAAATCTGAAAGATTCCTAAGAAGTACAATAACTTTTTCAATTTCCTTTCACTCACTTTCTTTTTTAAATTTCCAAAATAAATGATGTTGTATTTGTCAGCTAGGAATGCCATAAAAGAATACAACAGACTCAGGGAATAAACACCAGAAATTTATTTCCT
Organism: Cervus canadensis; assembly: GCF_019320065.1. NCBI lineage: Eukaryota > Metazoa > Chordata > Mammalia > Artiodactyla > Cervidae > Cervus > Cervus canadensis. Next base: position 16,781,970 of record NC_057413.1, read on the forward strand.
CCCAGCTCTGGGGGCTAGAAGTCCCAGATCAGGCACCAGCAAGGTGAGGCTCTGCTGAGAACTCTTTCTTCCCAGGATGGCTTCTCCGTGCGTCCTCACACAGGGTGGGGGGTGGGGAAGAGAGACAGAGGAAAGGACACACAGACACAGAGACAGAAGGGAAAATTCTCTGGTGTTTCGCTTCATGGAGACACTAAACCTATTGGATGAGTGTTGCACCCTAAGAACTCATTTAACCTTAATGGGCTTTGCTGGTGGCTCAGATGGTAAAGAATCTGCCTGCAATGGGAGAGACCTGGGTTTTATTCCTGGGTCTGGAAGATTCCCTGGAGGAGGGAATGGCAAGCCACTACAGTATTCTTGCCTGAGAAATCCCATGGACAGAGGATTCTGGTGGGCTATAGACCATGGCATGCCAAAAAGTCAGAACCCTTTTCAAAACACAGTACTTTGGCAGTTAGGGGTCTAAGACATGAATTTAAAGAACACACATTCAGTCCACAATACTACCTGACATCAAGCACTTTTAGGTGGGACTGGGAAAATGAAGCATGGTGATTTTCTGGTCCTTCAGTGTCTCTGTGGGCTTTCTTCTCCAGGCTCAGTGTAAATAGCCAATAAATGAGAACTGCTCTGCAGTGAACTGGGTGGATGGAACATGTTAAATAAAGCTGGTCATCAAAAACAAATACTGGTAGTTTTTTTAATGCTACAAATTATTGTTTTGAGATTTGCAGTGAATAGGTTTCGAGCCACAATAGAAGGGGAGTTTACAATTGGAAACAATTATTCTCTTTCTGATGAAGGTATTTGAAAGTTGTGTTAATTCTTTTAGGTCATTCAAGGAGCACACAATAGAGCAGGCAGCTAATAAAAGGGGGTGCTAAAGGTTTCTATTAAATTTGCATATTCTGTGTACTCACTAGTTTTTGTTTCATCCTCCATTTTTGACTGTCCATTTTTTTCCAACTCCTCCAAGTAATCTCTTCAAATGTTCATAACTTCCGTTAAAGATTAGTTTTTCTCTATCAAAGTGTTAGTTAGATTTTTCTACTCTTATTATTCTCAGTCCATTGCTTAGTATTTCCTATAACTTTATGTCATGTTTTTCTGATGTACCATTTTGTCACCATAAACAATATTGTATTCTGCACCTGGGATGAACACTAGTCATTTTGGTGAGCTGGTTCAGAGAGGTCAGTCATTACTGTATTACTCCTAATAAGGGAATATATTGGCTCTAACCCACAGTAAACTTGAGATTAAATGGTTAAATATAGGCGCATGCATGCATTCTAAGTCACATCAGTTGTGTCCAAGTCTTTGCAACCCCACTGACTGTAGCCCAACAGGCTCCTCTGTCTATAGATTTGCCAGGCGAGAGTCCAGGAGTGTGCCGCTGTACCCTCGTGCAAGGGATGCTCCTCACCAGGGATCCAACCTGAGTATTCTTATATCTCCTGCATTGGCAGGAATGTTCTTTACCACTAACGTCACCTGGGAGGCACCAAGTATTGGTACAAAAGTACTATATTTGGTTCAAATACTAAAAAATAAAGAAAAAAAAGAAAAAGATAATGATAAAATAGAGAAGGGAAAAGTTTGAACTTAGGAAAGTTAGATGTAAAATCATTTTTATAGAGACAATATATAGAAAAAGTAAGAAAATAATGACTTTCAAATTTTGTGATGCCTCCCCATTAAAAAATTACACGTCTATCAAACATGTTAATGTTCTGGTTATGGGCTCATCTACTGAATACCCAACAACCCTAACTGATTGCCTGATCCCTTTAGGAAGAAAAGTATCCCCAGAGTAAATCGGAGTGTATCAATACCATCAATGACTGCCACACCAATTCCCTCCATGCTCCTCAAGAAAGAGAAATGGCCGAAGAGATGAATGTGAGTATTTCACCTGGGTTTTTCACCAGATCAAGTGAGACAGTGTGTAGCTTAACAGGCTTCAGATTATTAGAGGTAATGGTAATTGTACATGAAGAAAACGGTGAAGGAATTGTAAGCAGTTGAAGAGGCATTATATTATGCAGTTGATGAAACATGAGCAAATCAAGGGATAACTAAAGATTTGTAGTATCAAAATAAACAACAGATCTATAAATTGTCCATGCAGACAAGTTTAGTTCAAGTAATGCATTAGACACAGGATTGCAGCTATTATTCTGTACAAAAACAGGGAATGAATGGGAACTTCCATGTGTAAAATATAAGATTGCAAAATTCATGAATATGTAAGAAACACACCCCAGTTTTGAGTACTCGCTGTTACTAGTGACTCCTACGTGGGAGTCCTATTCTGCACCATTCGAGCCAGTGCATCTGCCTCTCAAGGCTCTCCTGATTCTGCTTCTACTTCTCTGACACCTCCTTCATTTGTCACTCTCAATGACTCCTCCATCACCTTTTATTTTTAATTTGTAAGTTTCCCCCACAAAGGCCTATGTAACATTGCTTTGCTTCTCATGGCCACAACAATTGGCTCTGTTCTAAGGAAACACAGTTTACATATCAAGCCTCAATGATTAATGACAACTCCATATTTTCACCATTATAATCTCTCCTTTCTAATTTCCTGCATTATCCTTAATCCTAACATTATTTAAAATGCTTTCACATGCATCCCACCTTAAAATTCTATCTTTTCTCTCTACAACTTTCTTAATGATATCAGCATTCTTTCCTATGTTAAGCTCATTAATAATTAGGATGATCAAGTAAAGGAAACATTCAAAAAGGAGGAGGATGAGGGATTTTTCAATAAGCTTGAATTTAAAGTTTATTGAGAGTTACTATATGGTCATATATTTTACTAAGTACTTTATGTGCGTTACTATATTTCATCCTACTCAGTTCTCTGTTCTTTACCACTAAAAGAGTTCTTGGCTGTAAAGAAATCAAGATTATTAACTAGAGATCTTCAGCCCCCAGGATTTTCATGCTGAATTCTAATACTAGTAGTGAACCTGGGGGAAAACCCTCCATTGTGAATCCCACGGATGCTGTTACCAAAGACAACGCTGTGCCGTTTTCTGCCTGGACACATGTCAATAAGACAGACTCTTCTGATACCAGCATGGGGGCTGGTGTTGGGATCAAATGAGGAAAGAAAGCCTGCTTAGGAATGGCATGTCTTCTTGATTGTCTCTTTGTTGTAACATTACAAAACAAATTGCCAATCGAAAATCAATACGAATGACTTATCTGATTCATTAATACGAAAGAATCACTGGGTGATAATGATGTGGGCACAGGTAGAATGCCTCTTTCCTGGGTCAGGTACTGCAGGCACATACTGACTTGTCATAAAATACTTAAATTTCTATAATGCAAATAGACAAACATCAAAGAACTCACTGAGTGGGTGGTAGAATTTCAGAGGAAAAAGAAAATTCATGTTATAAGTTAGAACTCATCAGAAGAATTAATTCATAAAATAACCCTGATTATTAATAATTCAGTGAAGTGTGATCTAATAGCCTACCTTTTATAGTTTTGCAACTTTTACTACCTTCAAAAATCTCTGCATACACATAGGAATAACCAAAAGTCTTTCAGTTCAGCTGCTCTGAGCAAAGATCACATGTAACCAAAACCATTGAATTATGATTATTTCAATGAGACTGTTTCTTATGTTTGCTTAGAATGAAGACCTTACTAAGTGGATACTCATGTTACAGTACGTCTGGACTACTCCTATGTTTGATCTAGGCACTGACCATCAGATTAAGAAAGACCTCTCAGATACTATCATATCAAGTGTCTTAGAGAATATTGAAAAATCATCCAGACTTCGAAGAATCTTAGAGAGGCGTTTCAGACAGGTGAGCATCCTGCAGAGGGCTTTCTTGCTTTGTTCATGAATGAAAGAGTTGACCTCTGTAATGCATAAGGAGTTTTGAAATATCTCATTTTGTAAGAAAAAGATTCATGAATTCTATATGCTAGACTGCTACTGCATAAAGCAGGAGACTAGTCGTTTAAAGTGATAGATTCCATTGTAAGCAAATCAGAATTTCACTGCAATTTTTGACATGTGCAGCCTTCCCTACATTGCACATGATTCCACCAAAAGCTTGCCTCTTCCTGGGTACAGGTGGTTGAAATATTTTCAAGAGTAAGAGAACTAGAGAACAGAATTTCCAAGCTCAGCATTTTCCTCAAAGTATCCCAGGACATCTGCTTGAAGTTCCACTTGTCTTCTTTCTCTGTTCTCCTCAAATCAAAGGATGAGATTGGGAAGGAAGAAAAGAGAAAGTTAAAACTAAACTTGAGTTATGTTTCTACTTTTTAGATTCCTAATTGTTTTCTCATAGGCTGGCTCCATATTCCATATCTAGAGAGTTTTACATTTGTATGTGTTCCCCAAATTATAATTTGAGAATTACAAGGGACAAATAAAAGGAAATACTAATAAAACACGTAAGAAATCATTATCTTTTGGGTATTCAGATGATTCGACCAATCAGGCAGAAGTTGACCGAGGATCGCATGTACTGGGCAGGATACCGATTCCTGGTGTCCAGGGATGAAGATGTACGTCATTCTGCACTTTATAACCTGTTCAAGTGCCTACGCAGCGATTCACGTAAAGTTGACATGTACAGCAAGATCCTGGCGTGCCGAATCAGCGACCAGTGCTAAATCCGCATCTATGGCATCCAGCTCGGAGATGGTCCTAATGATCTATCCCATAGCAAGCTTCTTTGAAATTTACAGCTTTTTCATGCATGCTCTGTGAAATGGGTCTCCTCTTAAAAAAATAAACACAGACTCTGTAGAGATTTGGAAACTAAGAGGAAAATTTGTTAACATTTCTATTTTCATTGAATTCAAAATAAAAAGAAAATCCACCCCTACAATTGAGAGAATGAAGCTCCTATTAAAATTAGTCACATATAGCAGAAACTGACATTACAAAGACCATTAAGAGATTACGTAAGAATCACAGAAAATTACTCTGGGTCAAGTTATGAGAATCGAAGAATTAGACAGCTGTTCATGGTTCTGGTCATGCTACCAAGAAGACTGAATACTCAGGATTCTTATGAAAGCCAGCTGCAAACTGTCAGCCCACTGTCACAGTGTTACACCAGACAGGATCAGTGCTTCGCCCCTTTGTACAAATAGCATGAGGTTTACTGAACTGTGTGACGATTGTTAGGATGCTGTCTTAGACCTTCTGGGTTTTTCTAAAAAATATCACAGACTTATAAACAATGGAAATGGATTTCCACAGCGTGGTCATGCAGGGTCCTTTCTGGCTACACACTTCTTATTGTATCCTCAAATGGGGAGAAGGGCTTGGGACCTCTGTGTGTCTCTTATATATAAAAGCACTCATCTCATTGAGGAGGCTCCATCCTTATAATTCTGTCACCTCAGAAAGGCACCACCTATGGATACCATAATGATGGGAATCAGGATTTCATCATATGAAATTTCTGGGGGACACAAAGGTTGAGACCATAGCAGATACAAAGGTGAACTGGCTCCATCCTCCTCCAGTGGCTGTCTTCACCCACACCCCACTGCATCCTCATTTTCTGCATCACCTTGCAACCATTCCATACATTCTGTCACTCTGGGTTTCACAAGGCCAGGTCAGTCAAGTGTCAACTCCATCTCATATTCAGCCTATTCGTTGTTTCCCTGTCCCCTGCTGAGGCCCAGGGGACCTACCAGGAAGCATTGATGTGTCCATTTCTGCAAGGTTCCTTGTCTCTCCTTCTCTGGATCTTCATTCCTTGGGCCATGTTGGAACAGGGTAGATGGAAACGAGATGGTAAAGTTCTGACATCACTGACTTACATGGTGCTCTTGTAGCCTTCTCTTGGTCCAGACGGACTGATCTGAAATTCTCCCTGACTGACAAGTGTTTCTCTTGTGGGGGATCCTTGTGATTATCCCGAGCTTTCACTAGTTGGGTATCCCCAACGCCATAGTTTCCTATTTAACCAGGGAATTATTCTGTTACCCGTGGCTCACCACCTCCAGTAGTCACCATAGCCTCTCTGTTTCCCTCACTCTGCAAGCACCATCTGGAGAAAATTAAATAGCCCACCGTCAGCTGCCTACTAGCTGACCCACAGGAAACCCATGTATCATAAACACTCTGAACAACTGAATGACAGAAATACACGTGTGCCTCTGTACCCGCCTGAGTCCTCTGAGGACAATTGTCCAACTGGTCACATAGACACTGAGTCGATCAGAGCGCTGGATTTAAAAACACATTTATCTGAGAAGTGAGATACCATTCTCTCTTCCTTTTAGAGTAACTATCCTAGTCAGTAATTATTTGGCCTTCCACACAAGCCCTAGTAGGTCCCTGAATTAAAAATCCTCTCAATAGACTGAGTCTCTACTGAGACTGGAGCAGTGTGACTGGATTAGGGTTGCTCAGCTTGTTCAACAGCCTCCAGACAACCGGGGATGAGGGCCAATCTCTTGACTGGCTCTCCTAAGAAGTCAGTGATGTTGCTGCGCTGGTTGTGCAACATCTTTAGGGCTTTAGCCATAATTCCTAGTAAACAGAAAATGGGAAATCAAAAGGTAGATGGGAAAGGGGGATAAATTAGAGAGAAGGAAGATAAAGACAGAAGGAAGGAAAAACAGCAAAAGGAAAGTGAGTCCAGGACTTAGGTAGTGAAAGATGAAAAGATGTTAGAAAAATGTATTTTTAAGGACCCAAATACATACATACATATATATATATTATAATATTGTAAGAGCAAATATCTCATATTCCCTTTTATTTCCATTTTCTCTTCTCTCCTCTCTTTTTCTTAAATTGTCTTTTATATTAGGAATATTCTTTTATTGTTACTAAAGGCCATATTTCTTGAGATTAACAAAGCCTGGCAAGTCTTCAGGGCAGAATCCAGCCAAACTATCTTCTTTTAGGCACATACAGGAACACTGTCCAGCAAAGTCAACATCTTCCCTCATATCTAGGGTTATTCTTGCCTGAGTCCTGCCCCTGTCTCTACCTGGGATGAACCAAACATTCCAGAACATGACAGAATACTTTTCCCCAAAGCAAGCTATCAAAACCTCCTTTGGGAGAATCACATATGCCAATTTTCATGAGGGAGAATCATATATGCCAATTTGCAGAGTGTGTCTTTATTCTACAAAACAACAGGAAACCAAGAACATTTAGTCCAAGAGAGCAAAATGTCCAGAATTAGAAAAGAGAAACTTCAATGTGCATTGAGGAGTTGTGGCTGTTGGGACTCGTAGAGAATAAGAAAGAGAGCAGAAAGAGCTGGCAATATTAGGCCAGTAAAAATCAAGGAGAGCTCTGCCAAGTGAAAAGACACAGAGGATGTCAGAGATACAGGAAATGAAATAGACCTTGACCACATGCAAGGAATGAGGCAGACATAAGAGCCAAAAAGGCATCCAACAATATGGGACTAGTTGAGTCAGTCAGTGAAAAGTCAGAGAGAAGGGAGGAGATAAATTAAGGTTTTATCTAAAAGCATCTGAGCTCTATTTTCCTGTTATTTCATCAACTTAGTACCAGAAATCAACAAAAAATGTTAAGGTTCTGCAGCAATTGATAGAAATAAGTGCTCTATGGAGCCTCTGCTAGACCCTCTGGAATACCAGAAGCAAAGCACACTACCCAGTGATAACAAGCAGTAAGTCTCTAGTCACTTTCAACACTTAAATAAGACATACATTATAAAGAATAGAGGATGGATGGAAATAAAATGGAAACAACCCATACCTTTACAGAGCCAGCCTAAACAAAAGCTAAAACCTAACCAAAATAGAGGTAATGGTCTCCTTAATCATGTGTCCCCTTTCTCCAAGAGTTCCTCATTCCTTTTGCCTGAATCCTCCCTTGTTTACTAACCCTTCATTGCCTTACTCTCAGCAGACGGTCAGCTAGTCACTAATCAAATAAATAATTACACAGTGTTCACTCCTGAAATATATTTGTATGGATGGACTCTTCAAACTGAAAAGGTTTCTAATCCCCTGAAAGTAAAATTCTAATACTGGAAGGACTCCTTCCCAGCCTCTTTCCAAATTGCCCAGTGGGCAGCAACTGTGAGTGTAGCTACTTAGACATGTTCTGCCATAATTATAACCTGTTTGGATAGTGAAGACACGAGATGAATGAAGCACTGAAAGATGTTGGGAAAGAATCGCATGGACAAGTGGAAAAGAGAGCAGAAGCCTTAAACACCGATCTATGCCTGCACACCATACCATGTGTGATGGGGCCTAATCAGGGATGGATTTTTCAAGAAAGCTCTATATGAGTTGGCACTGAGAAGTTTGATTCAACTCAACTGTTTCAACCTGATTCTTTGATTCTAAGACTCAAAGCCACTTGTCTCATTCAACTGAACTAAGTCAAAACTGGAATATACTCATTGCCTATTTGAACACTGCTAAGAGTTCTTAGAAGTTCTCATCGCAAGAAGAAAATTGTAACTATATCGAGTGACAGATGTTCACCAGACTTATTGTGGTGATCATTTTGCAATATATATCAAATATTTACACTGTATCCCTGAAACCAAAATAACATTATATGTCAATATGATTTATATATAATGATACCTGAAACTAAAATAGCATTATTTGTCAATGTGACCTATGTATAATGATCATATAATTATTATGTTACATACATAACACATATGCATACCTTCAGTTAACTTCTGTCACTCAGTGATATCCAACTCTTTGATACCCCGTGAACTATAGCACATCAGGCTCCCCTGTCCTCTGCCTTCTTCTGGAGCTTACTCAAACTCATTTCCATCGTGTTGGTGATGCCATCCAATCATCTCATCCTCTGCCATCTCCTTCTCCTCCTGACATTCATCTTTCCCAGCATCAGGGTCTTTTCCAATGAGTCAGTTCTTTGCATCAGGTGGAAAAATTATTGGAGCCTCAGCTTTGGGGTCAGTCCTTTCAGTGAATATTCAGGGCTGATCTCCTTTCAGTCCAGTGGACTCTCAAGAGTCTCCTCCAACCACACAGTTCAAAAGCATCAATTCCTCGGTGCTCAGTTTGCTTATGGTCCAGCTCTCACATCCATCCTGACTACTGGAAAAACCATAGCTTTGACTAGATGGAATTGTATTTATATATATAAACATATATGGACACACACCTATGTAAGGAAAAGTTTTGAAAAGGAATATAATTCTATTTTGGATAAAGAAATCAAATCAACTAGTATATATATATTTTTCAAATGTGCATTTTAGCTATCATGTTGGGTCTAAAACTTTATCTTCATATGTAGTTTTTGTTCTTGATGATAAAAGAAACAGAAACGTGTCTTAAGCTTGTAACATTAACTGCAGAACAGCTTATTTACAATAGCTAATCGAAACCACAAAATTTTGAAACCTATATGCCTGCTCAGTACTCTGCTATTGGTCGTTTAACCAATGATCATTGACTTAATTCTTCCTTGACTCAAAAACTCTTATAGGTGCTTATTTTACATCAATAAACAAAGCAGGCAGACACTTACCCTCATGGAACAGATATTCCAGCTGGGGGAAGACAGATAATCTGCCATAAACATGAATCCAAGTACATTATATGGTATGTTAACAGGTGACCTGTACTATGGGGAAAGAAATAGTAAAGCAGAGGATGGGGTTTAGGGAATGAATGTGAAGAAAGGGAGGCGATTTAAAGAAAAACAACTTAGACCACACTGAGGGGAGCAAACACCCTTTCTTGCATTCAAGATTTCACTTTTCTCTTGTCCAGTCAGGTCTCTTGGTCTTCTACCCGACTTCAAAATGTTTCCATCTCTGAGGCTCTGTACAATCTCATGCAAACATGGATATTCTGAATATTCTGCCTCTCTTCAGTTGAACTGGTTTCATAAACAAATTTTTGGTAAACTGCCCCAAATTAAGTAACATTTTATGCAGCAAATTTTGATAATTTTCTGTTCCCTGAAGAACTAATCACCAAATTATTTTCTAGTTTACAACACACTGTCAGTGACCTAATTATATTATGTAAAAATATTTTGTATGCATTTCTAGTCTAATATATTATGAAATTTTAAAAATATACACAAAATATAACCTAAATGACAGTGAGATAAAAACAACTAGAAATGGAAATGCTAACATTTTCTTCCCCAAGGGTTGAGGACACTCATTTTTTTGGCCACTGGACTAATGGATTCTGAATGTGCATGCATAATTATGCCAGTTGTTTAACTATAATAGTAAAGGAATTTCTTTTATATATAACTTCAGTCAAAGTCTTCAGAATACCATAAGGGCCAAGAATAAAATTATTTGTGAATAACTCTCTTCATATTCATATGAATATTCATATATAAAATTTTGAGCTCAATTAAGTAATCATCTTTAGTTCTTTTGTTATTCCGTCAACTTATTTACTGGTTAGTAATCCAAACTCTACAATAGATTTCTTTTTTTCAGGGTTTAAATCTCAAATCATAATAAAAGCAGAGCCATGGGCTTTACAAAAACGGCCTAGTGGTAAAGTTGGGTTAAAGCTCAACATTCAGAAAACTAAAATCACAACATCCGGTCCTATTACCTCATGGCAAATAGGTGGGGAAATGGTGGAAACAGTGGCTGACTTTATTTTTCTGGTCTCCAAAATCACTGCAGATGGTTATTGAAGGCAATATTTAAAAGACACTTACTCCTTGGACGGAAAGTTATAACCAACCTAGACAGCAAATTAAAAAGTAGGGACATTACTTTGTGAAAAAAGGTCTCTGTAGTCAAGGCTATGGTTTTTCCAGTGGTTATGTATGGATGTGAGAGTTGGACTATAAAGAAAGCTGAGCACTGAAGAATTGATTCTTTTGAACTTTGGTGTTGGAGCAGACTCTTGAGAGTCCCTTGGACTGCAAGGAGATGGCAATCAGTCCATCCTAAAGGAGATTAGTCCTGGGTGTTCATTGGAAGGACTGATGTTGAAGCTGAAACTCCAATACTTTGGCCACAGGATGTGAAGAGCTGACTCATTTGAAAAGACCGTGATGCTGGGAAAGATTGAGGGCAGGAAGAGTAGGGGACGACAGACAATGAGATGGTTGGATGGCATCACTGACTCAATGGACATGGGTTTTGCTGGCCTCTGAGATTTGGTGATGGACAGGGAGGCCTGGCGTGCTACAATTCATGGGGTCTCAAAGAGTCAGACATGACTGAGTGACTGCACTGAACCTAACTGAAATGGCCTAGAAGAATAAATAAAATGTCGTATAGAGATCATTATATCTATATGCTTGTGTAAAGAAAATTAATGAAAAAATACAGAAGACTTACAATTTGCTGAAACAGAAAGTGTACTCACTTAGAGCTGAATATACATGTAATCTAGAAAAAATACTTTCTCAGCTTCTGATGACTTCTAAAGAAAGGGACTCCATGACTTTCATCCCTAGCCCACTGTGGACTCCTTTCCACTTCCCTCCTCAACTTCCCTCCATGAAATCTCTTCCCCAGGTTATAAAACACACTTTGGGCTTCTGGTTCAGACAAGATGACCTTGATCTCTTTGTGCTCACTCCTCTGTTTATTCTGGAAATAAGAAGAGACCACTAAAGGAGACATTTTATAGTTGGCAAGAAGAAGGGGAACTAGTTTAGGGCCTGAAGAATGGAAGAGAATACAGCAGCACCTAACAGAAGACAGCCCAGGCCCAGCATTCCTGACCTCCAACCTAGCATCAGAAGGCAGCCTGAGTGGGGCTGTTCCTCCCAAGGAATAAATGTGAAGGAACACCAGGTGGTGGTTTAGTTGCTAAGTTGTGTCTGATTCACTGGGACCCCATGGTCTGTAGCCCACCAGGTTCCTCTGTCCATGGAATTCTCCAGGCAAGAATACAGATTCCCATGTCCTCCTCCAGGGGATCTTCCCATCCCAGGGATTGAAGCCAGGTCTTCACAAGGCAAGTGGATTCCTTACTATCTGAGCCACCAGGAAATACTGAAAAATTTAATAATGGCATGGATATTTGGAAATTGAAAGGATAAAAACATATGTAAATATTAGATAAAGTAGATTTTAGAGCAAAGAAAATATCTAAGGACAAAGGACTACAAGGACATTACATAAGGAAAAAAGAGTCAATCAAGCAGAAACACATTATAGTCCTAAATATGTATACATCAAACAAGATAATTTCAAAATACTTGAAACAAAATTAGATACATCATATGAATACTCCTATACACTTTACTGAGATTGAAACTGTGACATAAAATTAAAAAAAAAAAATCATCAATCCAAGATAGTTTGACCAGAGAATAGCCTTGGGAGTGTTAACTCAAAAGTTGGAATCTGAATCCCAGCCTGTAGCTTACTTATCCAAGAGACTCGATCCAACTGCACAAAGTTGGCCCCCCTGCCTTCAAAATCTTGCAGCTATTGTAATCATAATAGAAGATGCTTTAAAACCCTCCTTTGGGGGCAAAATAACTAATTTTACCAGTCACCAAGTAAAACAACACCTAAATGGGAGAGGCCATTTATGGATGTCGATCAAAGAATCTTCAGATATCAAGTAATGCTGATGGAAAATCTAGGCCTCACTATATCCCCTTGTGAGGTTCTTAACCCATCCACCCTCCTGCCTACCCCCAAGGGCTCTCTCCCCTTTCACTCCTGTCTAGAAACCTTGGACCACTATATACAACCCCAAGAGGGATTGTCAGAAGATCCTCTGACCTATCCTGAGGAAATCGGGTACACTGACAGAAGCAGCTTTGTCTTAAATGGAGAAATAAGAGCCGGATAAGCAGTAGTCTCCAATTTTGAGATCATAGAGGCTAAGCCACTGCCACCAGGTACTTCAGCCCAATTAGCTGAGCTTATAGCCCTGACTCGAGCTTTAGAGCTGGGAAAAGGAAAAAGAATAGCCATTTATACCGACTCCAAGTATGCCTTTCTGGTGCTACATGCACATGCAGCTATTTGGAAAGAAAGGGGCCACTTGACCACCCAAGGGTCCCCCATCAAATATGGTGATTAAATTTTTAGACTCTTGGAGGCAGTCCATCTGCCCACTGAGGTCTCAGTCTCCCACTGTAAAGGACACCAAAAAGGGAGCACAGATGTGGCACAAGGGAACCAAGCAGCTGATCAGGCAGCTAAGAGAGCAGCGTTGCACAACCATGACCTAATAGGGATTGCCACTTTAGTTCCACAATTTGCCAGAAACTCCTTCATATACTGAAGTCGAGACTCTTAAAGCTAAGAGAGAGGGCTTTCAAGAAGATTATATGGGGTGGTTCCAAAAGGAGGGGCTCCTTTTTCGCCTGGGAACCTCCAATGGAAGTTGGTTAACTCCTTACATGCCACCACTCATGTAAGAGAAAAGGCCCTCCAACGATGACTAGAAAGGTCCTTCAGAGTAATAGGCTTCCAAACAACTATAAGACAAGTGGTCTCCTCTTGTCCCACTTGCCCATTAAACAACCCCCAAGGAGCTCGAAGACCGCAGCTGGCCCAGCCCATCCAAAGACATGGGGCCTACCCAGGAGAAGACTGGCAGATGGACTTCACCCAGATGCCAGTTTCTCAAAGGTATAAATACCTATTAGTCATGATAGATACATTCACAGGATGGATTGAAGGCTTTTCCCCCCGGGCTGAGAAGGCTGAGGAGGTGGTAAAAACAAAACAAAACAAAACAAAAAAAACTGCTCCATGAAATCATTCCAAGGTTTGGTCTGCCCTGGTCATTACAAAGTGACAATGGGCCATCATTTACTTCTAAGATCACCCAAGGAGTCTCTAAAGCACTGGGCATTACTTATTATCTCCATTGTGCCTGGAAGCCTCAGTCTTCAGAAAAAGTAGAAAGAGCCAACCGATTCAGAAAATCAGCGATAAAAAAGATAACCCAGGAGACCTCCTTGGGATGGAAGGAGGCTTTACCAATAGCTCTCCTCCGTATCCATATTGCCCCTAAGGAACAGGTTGGTTTTAGTCCTTATGAGATGCTATATGGGAGACCTTTCATTTATGTTAATGACCTCTTCCTAGATCCAGAGGTTCAGACCCTCCAGTCTTATGCCATGGCCATTGGGCAATTCCAACAGGATACACGCTTGTGGGGTATGAACCAGGACCCAAAAGACTCTAAGGAGTCACCACTATATGCTCCAGGGATTCAAGTCCGAATTAAAGTCTTGAAAGTTGGGTCCCCAAAGGCTCGACTCCAGCCCACATGGAAGGGCCCCTACCCTGTAATACTTTCTACTCCCACAGCAGTCAAGGTGCCGGGACATGACTCCTGGATTCACTACTCACGAGTCAAGCCGTGGAAGAAAACAGAAGAGGACACTCAATACACCTGTGAGCCCCTGGGAAATCTCAGATACCTATTCAGAACTACAAATGAGTGCCATTCTAATAAACAACCCCAAAATTTGGTCTCTGGGGGTAAGATTTCTCAAGACAGCTCTAAAGAGCCAACACAGCTTGGCAGGGATAATACTCCAAAACAGACAGGAGATAGATCTTCTGATCCCTGAACAAGGAGAGACTTGAGCCATGCTGGCGATGTGAATTTGAAATTGGCTAATGCCCCTGCTAGTCCTTGTTATGCCATGTTGATGCTGTTTCTGATTGTCCCATGTACTGCCAATTGTCTAACCTGTCTTGTCTCTGCCCAGGTCAAGCTGCAACATGCAGCGCCAGTTCAACAGAGATATAAAACTACAGCTGACCACGGCAAATATCACTTACCCTTAGATGGACACCACTATGAGGACTCTGAGGCTGGAGACTAACAAGAGGGGGAGGCCCCATACGCCTCACCATCCCAGTTCAGCAGGAAGTAGCCAGAAAGACCTCGACACCCCTATTCCCAAAGAATCAGGCCTCCCATCTCTTGAGGGGGGAATGTTAGGTAGTTAAAATAGGGAAAAGGAGTCCAGAATGACGGTGGCTAAAAGACCTAGAAGGGAAAAGCCTGCAAAAATAGAACCAAGGAAGGTCCGAGGACCAGAGTGAGAACCTCAGGTAAAACAAACAACACTCTTGGCTGGTCCAATTTACATAGGACAGGCCCAGAGACAGAAGCATATAATAAGAGGAGACAAAGCTCTCTTCTCTCTCTCTCTCTCCTGCGTGATGGGGCACTCTTCTCTTCGCATCTTTGGATCAACGTGCCCTCACACTTTGAAGATGGATTTTCCTGCTATTATCTAAATAAAATAGAGCTGTAACATTGAGCTGTAACACTGATTTATTTAAGAGCTATAACATGGTCCATTCAAGACCTGAGAGCTAGAACACAGTCTGTTCAAGGCCCGAGAGCTGTGACCCGCCGAGGGGGCTTTAATGTCCGTCACTCCAAATCTTTGTTGTGACGAGACAAAAACTGAGGAGCATACACTCGCCTGACATCTATGAGAATTCTAACTAAAATGTTAAAAATTAAGATCAATTTGACATAATCTATTCAAGAAAATGAAAGAGTAAGAAACCATTCCCAACTAATTAGATGGGGCCAGTATTGCTCTATATCAAACTCACACAAAGGCAGTACAAAAATGAAATTTCAGACTAATGTCTCTCACAAATTTGGAATTAAAAGTTTTCACTCTCACACATACAAATCAGCCAAATGAATTCAACTATATATAAAAACATCTCTTGATAGTTTCTGGTCCCTTCCTAAGTCTGGTCACATTACCTATCTCTTCAAAGGGTTTAAGTGAATCAAGTGTACAGACAGTTCAGTTCAGTTCAGTTCAGTCAATCAGTCGTGTCCCACTCTTTGCGACCCCATGAATCGCAGCACTCCAGGCCTCCGTGTCCATCACAAACTCCCAGAGTTTACTCAAACTCACGTCCATCGAGCTGGTGATGCCATTCATCAATCTCATCCTCTGTCGTCCCCTTCTCCTCCTGCCCCAATCCCTCCCAGCATCACAGTTAGGGTCCCAGTAAGAATATTATCATACCAGAAATACAGTGACAAATCCTCGAGTCTAGGTCAAATCAGAAACTGACTTCTCTCATTCAAGTTAATCCTACCCAGTCATTTTCAGTGTCTAGGAAAAATCACTGCAACTAGATTCATAAGATAAAGAAAACATATCTACTACATAGATATGGTGGATGTGTTTGATATTCTTTATTTGCCCCTGAGGAGCCCTCTTGATCATTTTCTATTATGTTATGAACCTTTGGAGGCTGAAAAGACCAGACTTTATCCCTCTAGTTCTCCTGGCCTCTGACTTCTACTTGAGTTTGGCCAGTGGTGGACAAAAGAAATTGTTGAGTCAGTGGAGAAAGAGATTCGTGGGTTTATTATTTCCTCTGACTCCTTTCTTTCGGGGAGCTGCCAAATCTCTCCACTGAAGCCCAGAGCTCTGGTCAGAGGCCCTCACTTCTAGTTGCAGCTATGTACAAGACTCTTTAGAGACTGCAATATCCATTCTCTTCTTTGCCCTGTAGCCTTAAAGTGTTCAAGCACTCCTGTTCTTGCATGTTTCAACGAGATTTGCTTTTCCTTTTAAGGTTTCCTTAGCCCTGCTACAGCTTCCAAATCCTTAAAGCCCATTTTGTGTTAGTCGCTCAGGCATGTCTGACATTTTGTAATCCCCATGGACTGTAGCCTACAAGGCTTCTCTGTCCAAAGGATTCTTCAGACAAGAATAGTGGAGTGGGTAACAATTCCCTACTGAATGGATCTTCCCTGAGCCCGGGGAGCAACTCAGGTCTCGCAGATTGCAGGGAGATTCTCTATCATCTGCACCACAAGGGAAGCCAGTTTTCTTTATTTTCCTTATCTGTGTAAATCATCTTGATTTCTGACAATGATAGGGGTGGCTATGGAGTTGCTAGATAAAGATGGTCCCTCAAAGAATTAATTCTAAACTGCTTACAACAGGAGGGCGGCATCTTTTTTCTTGACTCCAAAATCATAAATACAAGAACATGTCACAGGTCGTGTAAAAATAAGTGCTGAGAAATCAATGATTTAAGAATGAATTTGGTAAAAGTGCACAAACTTTAAGCTGTAAGATGATGAATAAAATCTGAGGATCTAATGTGTAACATGGTGACTATGGTTTGTAATGTGTTATTGAGATTTGTGGGGTTTCCCAGGTGATGTTAGTGGTAAAGAACCCTCCTGTGAGTGCAGGATGCCTAAGAGACGTGGGGTGAATCCCTGGGTCAGGAAGATCCCCTGGAGGAGGGCATGGCGACCCACTCTAGTATTCTTTCCTGGAGAATCCCCATGGACAGAGGACCCTTGCAGGCTATAAAGTCCATGGGGTCACAAGGAGTTGGACATGACTGAAGTCACTTAGCACACATGTAAGAAAGGAAAACTTAAAAGTTCTCACCTAAAAGATCTTTAAAGGTAAATATGTGAGGTGATATTAATAGATATGTTAATTAAATCAATGAGGGAATCCATTAGTCATGTATACCTATTTAAATTGTCATGTATACTTTAAACATCTTGCCATTTTATCTGGAAATTATATCTTAAAAAACTGAACAAAAAAGAAAAACAAGAATTTCAATGCTTTTTATATAATATTATAGATATTTCAGCCACTACTCTTGGTATGTAAAAGGGTTTTCTTTATTCCAGATAATAACCTGTGGGATTCACCGGATATTCAGAAATGGAAGAAACGTTGGAAATTATCTAGACATTCCTCCCACATTGAGGATATGTTAGGAAATCAAAAAATTATTAATTCACTTATCTAAACTTATAAAACTCGATGCAAAAATAGCAATAGAAACCAGGTTTCCTAGCTTTAGGGGCCTCTTTACTGAATTACCCGGCAAATGGAACAATCTCCTATGCTCTGCAAAACTTGATTCTTATCTCTTTCACAGAAGTGATCATATTCTGCCTTGTATTCATTGTCCAGTTAGCATAAGTTTTACCAAGTAAATTAAATTCCTTGAAGGTTCAATCCTGGCATGGCTGATCATCTCACTCTATATTCTCACTTATGGCTAAAGCTCTTTATAAATTCTGTTTCTTCTCCCTGGAAGACCCTCGCTCTCTTAACTCATGATTCCCATGACATCTTTCAGTTCTCAGTAATAACCACCTCCGCAAAGCAGCCTTTCGTGATTCTGAGACAGCTCAGGTCTCCTTGTTATGAGGACATATGGCATTCTGTGCTTTTCCCTCTTGACACTTGTCCCAATTATGGTGCAACATTTCACTTTGAAATTTACCTCATTTCTGTTTTTCTATTAAAATTTAAGTCCTACTTTACAAAGTCCACATGTGTGCTCTTCACTATTGTCCATTCTTTGCATCCAGCAGGCCTTCGTTGGTGTTTGGTCAATGAAACACATTTATTTGTGCAGAGTTAAATTCCAATGAATTTTTGATGTTGCTCTCACAGCATACAGTGAACTAAAACCATTGAGGTCTTTTCTTCCACCCACAAACTCATACCCTGAATATTTGAACATCATTTCAGAACTAGAACTGTGGGGCCTTCCCTTGTGACTCAGCTGGTAAAATATCTGCCTGCAATGTGGGAGGTCTGGGTTTGATCCCTGGGTTGGGAAGATTCCCTGGAGAAGGGAAAGCCTACCCACTCCAGTATTCTGGCCTGGAGAATTCCATGGACTCTAGAGTCCATTGGTTCTCAAGTCAGACATAACTGAATGAGTTTCTTTCACAGAACTGTGGGTACATTTGGTTTTAATACTTACCCTATTAGATGGAAAGGACTGGATGTTCGGTCTTTTATTCCACATACACTAGCCCTCACAGTTTCCTGTCCTAAGATAATGTGATAATTGAGTCATTGACTAAAAAGCTGAATAAGACAGAACTAGAGACAGTGCTCTGAACCTGCCACTTGAGTCTACTTATTACCATAGGATTCTTAACGTCACTAGAGGAGTTCGGTTTCTCAGCTGTACTCTCTGATCATGACAGTTAAAATACTTTAAGGAGAGCCTACAAATCAAATATTCTTACATTGTACACAAACACCTAATCTCTCTTCTAAGGTACAAAAGAAATTCACCGCCTTGATGAATTGTTACCTACTTTTCCTAGATGAAAGTACCATCTTCCTCCTTATGGCTTCCTAATTTCATTCTCATCATTTTTATCTCCCTTTTCACACTCTGATTTATATTATGGTTAATTATCTGAACACCAATCCCCACTCCTTTAATTCTGTTCCCCTGGGGCTACATGGGTACTTACCAACTGCCCTGAAGTTACTTTTAATTGATTAAGAAACATAGCAGAAACTTCCCAGCCATTTGTTCTTTCTGAGGTAAATATTATAATTAAAAACAAATAGCCAGCCTCTGACAGTTTGGATAAACTGACAAATGGACAAAATCTTACTGCTATTCCAGATAAAAGTTCCCTTTGTGTTAATATCTTTCTTTTAGAGAGAACTTCCATTCCACATAGTGTTCAGGTAAATAAAAATGGGACTTATATGTTATCTGGAAAATAAACCCACTGTTGCAGGAAACAAAAGTACACAAATCACTCATCCTCTCTATACTTCAAGACCCATATTATTAGGAGCTGGCAGCTCAGACAGTGAAGAGTCCGCCTGCAGTATAGGAGACCTGGGCTCCATCCATGGTCAGGAAGATCCCTGGAAGAGGGCATTTCAAACCACTCCAGTATTCTTACTTAGAGAGTCCCCATGGACAGAGGAACCTGGCTGGCTGTAGTACAAGGGGTCATCAGTCCATGGGATCGTAATGTGTTGGACATGACGGAGAAACTACACACAGCAAACTTCTTAAGTTGACATAGTGACATTTAGAAACAGTTTTTCTCACTAGTGTGCTTAACTACAAATCCTGCTTTTCAATGGAAGATCAAAGATAAAAGTAATATTCCATAACAGTCAAGCAATTTTTTTTTCAATGATTTCTTCTTAAAGCTAAGCTAGAGAAATATATTGTGATATAGAGCAGATAATGAGAAGGATGAGAGATCCAAACAGGGAAGCTGCTCAACCAATGGATAATTTTCTTTTAGGAAAGAAGAACAAACCTCAGTTTGGAATCATGATTTATACAGAGATTTTCACAATCTTTGGAAATGTAAAGGATTTTCTACTTTAATTTTCCTTTTTCAGTTGAGAAAACCAACCTTTAGAGAAGTGAAGATAGGTTTTCCAAGTCAAAGAGTAGTTATGTTAGGATTCTGATGAGAGACCGGTGACAGGCCTTAGAGTTCAGTTGCTTCATCTTTAGGCTGACAGGCTGGAGATTGAGGTGCCCAATAAAGGTGCCATCTTCAGACTGAACTACTTTTATTTTGAGACGTTTCTTTCTTCGCTCTTAAGGCCCTCAACTGATCGCATAAAATCCACAACCTATAGGTTTAAATGTTAATTACCTCTAAGAAAATATGTTCCCAGGTGAGCATGTCAAAGAACTACAATTTGAAAGAAATGTGTAATTCTGTGGAATATGTTACCATGTGCCACATTACTTGGAATTGAATATCTATGCTACCTGTTCCACATGCATGACCTTAGAAGGGATAAACAAGATTGACAGTTTTTTTTTCCCCCATTAATCATGTCCAGTGTTTTAGTGCATGCAGGCTGCTGTTACAAAATGCCAGGGGCTGGGTGGTTTATAAACCACGTTATTTGTCACTGTTCTGGAGGCTAGAAGTCCAAGATCAGGGTGCCAGCATGGTTGAGGGAGTGCGGGCCTCTTCCAGGACATATCCCAGAATAGAAGGGATGAGCAATATTTCAGGCCTCATTCACAAGAGCCCTAATCCCATTCATGTGGGCTCTGCCCTCGTGACCTAATCATTTTCCAATGGTCCCACCTCCTATAATCATCACTTTGGGGATTAGGTTTTCAACATATGAATTTTGGAAGAACACAAGTATTTAGACCATGGCACCCAACGAGGAGACTGACTTGTCTAAGGTAACCCAATGCCTCATGCATACTGAATGCTCTGTGGTGCTGATAGGATGCCAAGGACTAAGGAAGTTGAATAAGGACCAGCAGCCCCAGGTGGAGGGTCTGAGATGGCAAACTCCTTGATGGATTTGACAATAGTATATGTGTATCTCCAGTGTCTTCCTTGGTTGTCAGTCACTGAGGAATCCTCCCCCCAAATATGTTCCTATATGAAATAAGAGTTAATTACTGAGTTCTTAGACAAAGTACCATTTGACCCACATGATAATATGACAACTATGCATATGAAGAAAAGGGCCTTTGACAGATACAAATTTCAGAGTGGATAGTCCTTAAGATGTTACTAACTTCAGATAGCAATTACAAGTTTGGGGATCTCCCAAGATGATTCTTGGGTTCCATAATCAGCTAGGACTCCAAGAGCTCACTGAAAGCTGTTATATATGTGGTTATGGTTTATCCCAGATATTTGATTTATTTTTATTCATTTTTTTATTTTTAGTGAAGTATAATTATTTTACAATGCTATAAATGTCAGTTTTTCTTGAACAGTGAATAACTTGTATATATATACATATATCCACTCTTGTTTAGATTCTTTTCTCATGGAGCAACAGACAGGTTCCAAAAAGGAAAAGGAGCATGTCAAGGTTGTATATTGTCACACTGCTTATTTAACTTATATACAGAGTACATCATGAGAAACACTGGGTTGGATGAAGCACAAGATGGAATCAAGATTGCCGGGAGAAATATCAATAACCTCAGATAAGCAGACGACACCATCCTTATGGCAGAACATGAAGAAGAATTAAAGAGCCTCTTGAGGAAAGTGAAAGAGGAGAGAGAAAAACTTGGCTTAAAGCTCAACATTCAGAAAAGGAGGGTCATAGCATCCCGTCCCATCACTTCATGGCAAGTAGATGGGGAAATTGGACAGTGGCTGACTTTATTGTTTTGGGCTCCAAAATCACTAGATGGTGATTGAAAGCATGAAATTAAAAGACACTTACTCCTTGGTAGGAAAGTT
This sequence comes from Cervus canadensis, assembly GCF_019320065.1. Classification (NCBI taxonomy): domain Eukaryota; kingdom Metazoa; phylum Chordata; class Mammalia; order Artiodactyla; family Cervidae; genus Cervus; species Cervus canadensis. Next base: position 16,803,936 of record NC_057413.1, read on the forward strand.
ACGATGAACCTAGACAGCATATTAAGAAGCAGAGACATTACTTTGTCAACAAAGATCCGTCTAGTCAAGGTTATGTTTTTTCTAGCAGTCATGTGTGGATGTGAAAGTTGCACTATAAAGAAAGCTGAGCACCGAAGAATTGATGCTTTTGAACTGTGGTGTTGGAGCAGACTCTTGAGTCTGTTGGACTGCAAGGAGATGCAACCAGTCCATCCTACAGGAGATCAGTCCTGGGTGTTTCTTGGAAGGACTGATGTTGAAGCTGAAACTCCAGTATTTTGGCCACCTGATGAGAAGAACTGACTCATTTGAAGAGACCCTGATGTTTGGAAAGATTCAAGGCAGGAGAAGAAAGGGATGACAGAGGGTGAAATGGTTAGGTGGCATAACCAACTCAATGTACATGAGTTTGGGCAGACTCCGGGAGTTGGTGATTGACAGGGAGGCCTGGCGTGCTTTGGTTCATGGGGTCGCAAAGTGTCGGGCTCGACTGGCAACTGAACTGAATTGAACTCAAGTAGGTCATTACAGAGTTGAGTAGACTTTCCTGTTTTATACAGTAGGTCCTTATTAGTTATCTACCTTTATATATTAGTATGTACACGTCAATCCCAATGTCACAATTCATCCCTCCCTTCTTCCCCCTGGAACCATAAGATAATTTTCTACATTGTGACTCTCTTCCTGTTTGTAAATATGCTCATTTGTATCATTTTTTAATATTCCACATATAAGTGATATCATATGCATTTGTCTTTCTCTGTCTGACTTACTTCACCAGGTCCATCCATATTGCTTCTGATAGCATTATTTTGTTCCTTCTTATGGCTGAGTAACATTACATTCTATATCTGCACTACATCTTCTTTGCCCATTTCTCTGTTGATGGACATTTAGGTTGCTTCATGTTTTGGCTATTGTAAATGGTTCTGCAATGAACACCGGTATGCTTAGTCACTTAATCATGCCTGAATCTTTGCAACCCAATGGATTGTAGCCTGCTGGCACCTCTGTCTATGGGGATAGTCCCGGTGGACAATAATAGGCAAGAAGATTGGAGTCGGTTGCTATCCCCTCCTCCAGGGGATCTTCCCAACCCAGGGATCGAACCCAGGTCTCCCGCACTGCAGGCGGATTCTCCTAAGCCACCAGGGAAGCCCTGAGGAAGCAAGGAACACTGAGATGCATGTATCATTACAAAGTATGATTTTCTCTTGGTAGATATCCAGGGGATTGCAGCTTTTTAAAAGATACAGATAAAAAACTGCCCAGAAAAAGGCATATAGGGCAGAGTCAAAGGAAATGTGAAACATGGAACTTTGGTTTCTTCTTCCCAGGATGTCATGGGCAGCTCTGTGTTCCCAGCACCTATGTGCCAGCAGTGAGCACTTGCAGACAGGGGAGCTCACTCCAGGCTCCATGTCCAGAGTTTTTACTGGGGCTCCATCGCCAAGGAATGATTGATGGTCCTTACAGCTGATCTCAGGCTCAAACTTCTCTAGAGGTGTAGCTGATACTTCATGACCAAAACCCCCATCCTGAATCACATCATTCTTGTGGCCTAAAGTGTTCACTCTAAATCACACTGTTGACATCTTATCAGGCTGGCCCAAGACCCTCACATAAAGAAAAGCACTTTTCTCAGTGTCATCTTTGACACTTTTAGTCACCCCTTTTTTTCTTTTCATTTATTTTTATTAGTTGGAGGCTAATTACTTTACAATATTGTAGTGGTTTTTGCCATACATTGACATGAATCAGCCATGGATTTACATGTGTTCCCCAATCTGAACCCCCGTCCCACCTCCCTCCCCATCCCATCCCTCTGGGTCTTCCTAGTACACCATCCCCGAGCACTTGTCTCATGCATCCAACCTGGACTGGTGATCTGTTTCACACTTGATAATATACATGTTTTGATGCTGTTCTCTCAGATCATCCCACCTTTGCCTTCTCTCATAGAGTCCAAGAATCTGTTATATACATCTGTGTCTCTTTTTCTGTCTTGCATATAGTGTTATCATTATCATATTTCTAAATTCCATATATATGTGTTAGTATACTGTATTGTTGTTTATCTTTCTGGCTTACTTCACTCTATATAGTGGGCCCCTGTTTTATCCATCTCATTAGAACTGATTCAAATGTATTCTTTTTAATAGCTGAGTAATATTCCATTGTGTATATGTACCATAGCTTTCTTTTTTTTATTTTATTTTATTTTTTTTATTAGTTGGAGGCTAATTACTTCACAACATTTCAGTGGGTTTTGCCATACATTGATATGAATCAGCCATAGAGTTACACATATTCCCCATCCCGATCCCCCCTCCCACCTCCCTCTCCACCCGATTCCTCTGGGTCTTCCCAGTGCACCAGGCCCGAGCACTTGTCTCATGCATCCCACCTGGGCTGGTGATCTGTTTCACCATAGACAATATACATGCTGTTCTTTTGAAACATCCCACCCTCATCTTCTCCCACAGAGTTCAAAACTCTGTTCTGTATTTCTGTGTCTCTTTTTCTGTTTTGCATATAGGGTTATCGTTACCATCTTTCTAAATTCCATATATATGTGTTAGTATGCTGTAATGTTCTTTATCTTTCTGGCTTACTTCACTCTGTATAATGGGCTCCAGTTTCATCCATCTCATTAGGACTGATTCAAATGAATTCTTTTTAATGGCTGAGTAATATTCCATGGTGTATATGTACCACAGCTTCCTTATCCATTCATCTGCTGATGGGCATCTAGGTTGCTTCCATGTCCTGGCTATTATAAACAGTGCTGCGATGAACATTGGGGTGCACGTGTCTCTTTCAGATCTGGTTTCCTCAGTGTGTATGCCCAGAAGTGGGATTGCTGGGTCATATGGCAGTTCTATTTCCAGTTTTTTAAGAAAACTCCACACTGTTTTCCATAGTGGCATAGCTTTCTTATCCATTCGTTTGCTGAAGGGCATCTTGGTTGCTTCCATGTCCTGGCTATTATAAACAGTGCTACGATGAACATTGGGGTACACATGTCTTCTGCCATATGACCCAGCAATCCCACTCCTGGGCATACACATCAAGGAAACCAGAATGGAAAGAGTCACCCTTTGTCAGATGAATCAACCTAAAGGTTTAGGGAGGAGCTTCCAGGAAACAAGGGCAAAGTCCAGACTTCCCTTTGGATGAGGATGAGCCCGTCACTACACAGCTGAGTGGCTGGTTTTGCTTGACAAGACTCCCTTGTTGTAACTTCACAATAAGAAAATGGGAAGTGACAAACATTGGTCAAGCATTTCACTTTTTCTGGTCTTTCTCTGAAATTTTTTTTTTTTTTTTTTTGCATTATCTTCATTAATTCTTATGCAACTCCATGAGGTAGTTTCAATGGCATTATGGAGAGAAGTAAAATAAGGCTTGCCTAAACATTCAGGGCTAGTGAGTGGTGGAGTGGGAGTATGTACAAGGGATACATGACTCCAAAGTTCATACTTAAAGCCACTATGTTTGAAAAATTCCAACAATTCTTTTTTTAGCAGTTTTATTTTTTTGGTTGCGAGGCTGAGAGGCTATTCATCTACTGATAACTACTTAATTATGAATCCTTTTGCTTAAATGATATTTAAGGATCAAAAAAGTCTACATTTTGCCTTTTTCAGTAGATACTGCAAAGTTTTATTTTTCCTATGTAGACAACAACATATATAAATCAAATATCATGAATAGTGACTAGGAAGCAGACTATTGTTTGAGACAGAATTGGCAAATAAAACTGTAAGATATTTAAAGTATATAACATGAAATTTTGAAATATGTATATATTATTTTTTAAATTTACTTTTAATTTCTTTAAAATGTGTTGTACAACGATGTGAATCAGTCAGAAGTATACATATATTCCCTCCCACTTGAATCGCCCCATGACACACCCCATCCCACTACTCTAGGTGGTCACACAGCATGGGGTGAGCTTCCTGTGTCATGCAGAAACTTCCCACTAGCTATCTGTTAACATTTTACAGATGGTAATATACTGTGTTTCAATGCTGGTCTCTCAAATCACTTGCCCTCTCCTCCCCCTGTTGTATCCACAAACCTGTTCTCTGAGTCTCTCTTCCTGCCCTGAAAATAGGTTAACCAGTGCCATTTTTCTAGATTCCATATATACATTAATATACAATATTTGGTTTTCTCTTTGTGACTTACTTCACTCTACATAACAGGCTGTAGGTTCATACACCTCAGCTTAAGTGACCCAAATTTGCTTCTTTGTAAGGTTAATTACAATTCCCTTGTATAGATGTACCACAACTTCTTTATCCATTCCTCTCTCAGTGCATGTCTAGATTGCTTCCATGTCCTGGCTATTTTAAAACTGTTGCGATTAATTTTGGGGTACACGTGTCTTTTTGAATTATGATTTTCTCACGGTATATGCCCAATAGTAGAATTTCTAGGTCATATGGTAGTTTTGTTAGGACTTCCCTGATGGCTCAGCAGGTGAAGAATCTGCCTGAAATGCAGGAGACACAGGAGATGGTTCAATCCGTGGGTCGGGAACCATCTCTGGAGGAGGAAATGGTAACCCACTCCAGTATACTTGCCATTTCCACCTACCCCTCTGCCATAGTGCTGACCCTCATTTACACATGTATTAGAAAACATTTTCCCTTTCTATTAACTTAAGTAACATAGCTATCATCTGACATGTTTACCTTTTATTTTTTGACGAGAACACAGGTAAGTTCCACTCTCTCAGACAGCACAAATTATACAACACAATGTTATCAGTTATAGTCATTATGCTACACATTATATCCTCAGACCTTATAATTTTCATATGTTAAAATGTATAACGTTTTACAAACCCGTTCCTATTTCCTTCACTCTCCAAGCCCTGACAACCACTTTCCTATGCCGTTTCTGAGTTCCACCTTTTTTTTTCTTTTTTAGATTTCTTACAATTGAGATCATACAGTATCTGTCTTTCTCTAACTTATTTCACTTGGCATTAGGCACTCCATGCTGCCACTAATGGGAAAATTTGTTTCTTTTTTAGTGGCTAAATAAAATTTTTATATATTTATATAATATATATATTTTATATATTTATATAATATATATATTTTATATATATATAAAATTTATATTTATATAAAGTATATATAAAATATGATATATATATATCACATTGCATTGTTTTAATCTCTTCACCTGCTGACAGAAACTTAGATTGTTCCTATAACAAGTTGTTTCTAGGCTACTGTGATGGAGAAGGAAATGGCAACCCACTCCAGTACTCTTGCCTGGAAAATACATGGATTGAGGAGCCTGGTAGGCTGAAGTTCATGGGGTTGTTAAAAGTCGGACATGACATCATTTCATTTTTCACTTTCATGCATCAGAGAAGGAAATGGTAACCCACTCTAGTGAATTTGCCTGGAGAATCCCAGGGACTGGGGAGCCTGGTGGTCTGCCGTCTGTGATGTCTCACAGAGTCGGACACGACTGAAGCGACTTAGCAGCAGCAGCAGCAGGCTACTGTCAATATTGATGCAGTGAATATGGGAGTACAGATTTCTCTTTGAGATAATTATTTCATTTCCTTTGAATATATATTCAGAAATGAATATATATCCAGAAGTGTGAAATTTCATGAGAAACTTCCCGAAGGTATTCCATGGGAGTTGCACCAATATACATTCCAACCAATAATCCATTAAGATCTCCATTTTCTACACATCCTCAATCACACTTATTTCTTACTTTTTGGTAAAAGCTATTTAAACAGGAGTGAGGTGGTATGTGTTGTACTTTTGATTTGCACTTCCCTGATAGTGATGTTGAGCATCTTGTCATAAACTTCTTGGGCATTCTGTATGTCTTATTTGGGGGGGAAATTGTCTACTCTGTAAAAAATAGCATGCATTTTGTATATTGTATTTGAATATATAAAACTCAGGTACCTATCCATTCACCAAAAGAAATTACAGAAATATGAACAATTTCACTTATAATTGCATCAAAATAAAATACTTAGAAATAAATTTAAGCAAGGTGTTGAAGGATCTAGGTACGAAAATATTCAAGACACTCATGAAAGAAATGTTTAAAAGACACAAAAGAAAACATGTTTCATATTTATTGACTGGCAAGAAAACAGACACACAGATCAACAGAGCGGAACGAAAAAGCCAGAAAGAACCGCACATCCATATATTGTTGGTTAGCTTATGAAAAAGGAGCCAAGAATATCCAGTGGGGAAAGGACAAGCTTTTAAAAAATGGCACTGGGCAAACTGGATAGTGCTATGAAAAAATGAAACTGTGCCCCTATCTTTTACCATACACAGAAATCAACTAAAAAGGGATTAAAAAGTTGAATCTAAGACTTTAAGTTATTAAACCCCTAGAAGAAAACATTGAGGTAATCTTCTTGCCATCAGCCTTTGCAATGAGTTTTTGGGTTTCACACTGAGAGAAAGGCAACAACTACAAAAACAAACCAGTGGGACCACATCAAACTCCAAAGAAAGGAACATCGACAAAATCAAATGGCAATTTACAGATCGAAAGAAGATATTTCCAAATCATATATTTTATAAGGGCTTAATATCCAAAATACATGAGATATACAACTCAAGGGCAAAACCCCCCAAATAATCCAGATTTTTAATGGAGCATAAGAAAAATAAGAGTTTCAATAAATCTGAAGATTAGACTGTAGATGTAGACACAGCAATGTTTTCCTTCTAGAACAACAAAAGCCTATGTCTTCCTGGCATTACTTTCTTCATCTTCACTCACTTGTTTGCAATTACAGTTCACAGTGTACAATCCTCAGTCAATAGAAATCACCACACAGTGAGCTATAATAGGTACTCAGAACAGCCTCACTGAGGGTGGGGAGAGACTAATATTTGCATACTTACTAATGAGGCATATCAAAAGGAAGGTAATTTCCAGAGCTGACCACTCCATTGTTTGCTATATTTCATTTCAAAATTGAGCCACCTAGTAAGGAAAAAGACTTAAGAGACCTCACTAATACATCGATAGAAAATCAGTTTCAAATGGGAGCATTAATGGATTATAATTTGGAGGTAATTTATTACTAGTGTTGAAACTGGAGTCCTTTTGATACTCTACTGCATCGGGTTAATAATTTATTATAAATATTAAGAGCAACATAGTGACACATAGTACTAAAGTTATAGTGAATAGAGAAAGACATAGAATATAGTAGGCAAGAAGTGAAAGTATGGGAAGTCAGCAATGGTAGTAAAGTAAAGGGCAGTATTGCCTTGAGAGGAAGGAAGGTTCTCAAGGTTTTTGAAACACCAAGAACCAGTCAGATGTGAGGAATTAGCTTAATTTGTAAACCAGAAACTCTGCCAGAAGAAATTTCAGTTCATAAAAATATTATGATGCTAAATTCCACAATTTAGACAGAGAATAGGGTAGGGTAGGGCATATAGACATTCAAAATTCTCCATTGCTTAGTGCATCAGGCACTCAAGGAACACTCTCACTGAAGTCTTTCTCTATTGCTCAACCTACAGGTACCACCATGCAGAAAGAGATAGCTTTACTCCACAGGCAGTTGAACCCTGCTTTTATGGCCTCATGGCTTTCCTTAAGAAGCATTCGATGCAGCAGATTTCCTCCATCCCATCCCATCCGGCTGACTCCCCACGGTCAACAGGAGTCCTCACCCAGGGATCATTCTGCAATCCCCATGGCTCCAGCTCCCAGCTTCCGTGGACACCAGTGGATTTACAACCCTGTCCGAGGCATGAAAGGCAGCAGCATGGCTTGTCTATGAGGTTCTCACTCTGTTCAGACGGTCACAGGTTAGTTAGTTCACTCCCCAACAGCTTCAAATAAATGACTTTCCCATTCCAGTGGACGGCCATGGAGGCAGGGATGTCTCCCCTGCTCTTCAGCTCCCTCAGCCTCAGGCTGATCCCACGTGCTCTCCTCCTTCTTTCCCCTTTCTTCCTCATCCCTGCTTTCCTTTGTCCTACCGTTATATGTTTGGATCTGAATATTCCTTCTCGGTAGTCAGGGCGTCCTGCCAGTATTCACCTGATAGTCTGTGAGAACTGTTGTGTCTTTAGACGTTCTTGATGCATCGGTGGAGAGAGGTGTACCCCACTTACAACTGCCCCTTCATCATCTTGTCCACTCCCATTTGTGCATGTATTATAAACGAGTTTCCCTTTCTATTAAGTAACATTGCCATCACCACACCTGTTTAACTTTTGCTTCTTGAGGAGAACACAGGTAAGTTTCATTCTTTTCTGTTGAGTCAGTCATTCAGTAGTGTCCGACTGTTTGTGACCCCATGGACTGCGGCACACCAGGCTTTACTGTCCAATCCTGACACCCAGAGTTTACTCAAACTCATGTCCATTGAGTCGGTATGCTAATCGATGATGTCCACTCTCTCAGAGATTATTTTTTTTTGAGATTTCTTATAATTGAAATTTTATTGTATTTACTTTGTGTGACTTAATTTACCAAGTGTTATGCCCTCCAGTTTCATCCATGTTGCAATAATTGGAAGGATTTCTTTCTTTTTCTAATGGCTAAATATTATTTACTTATATATATCACATCATGTTGTTTTAATCCACCTGTTGAAAGATACTCAGCTTGTTCCTATGCCAAGGCTACTGTGAATAATGCTGCAATGAATGTGGGAATACAGATCTCTCTTTGAGACAATGATTTCATTTCCTTTGACTATATATCCAGAAGGGGGATAATGGATCACATAACAGTTCTCTTTTAAATTTCTTGAGGCACCTCCACAGTATTTTTCCATGGGATTTGCACTGGTGTACATCCCTACAAATAGTGCATAAGCACTCCTTTTTCTCCACATCCTCAACAAGATTTGTCATTTCTTACGTTTTTGGTACTAGCCAAACAGGCACGAGGTGATATCTCTTGTGCTTTTGATCTGCGTTTCTTTTGATTATTAGTGATTCAGAGCATCTTGTCATATACCCCATGACCATCTATATGTCTTATTTGTGGGAAAATGTCTATTCTTTAAAGATGTAGCATACATTATGTTTACTATATTCCAATATATGAAACTCTGTTGCCTACCTGTATATATACAAGAACTATCAGAAAGTTGAATAAAGAAAACAAGACAATTTACTATTATATCACAGAAAGATAAAACACTTAGAAATAAACTTAAGCAAGGTGTTGAAAGATTTTATACAAAACCTTCACGACATTGATAAGAGAAATTTAAAAAGAGCTAAAGATATGTAAAGTTAGGTTGTCTATTCAATATGTTTCTTGAGGTAGGATTTGTATTACTATGACCTTCCCTCTTAGAACTGCTTTTGATGCATCCGATAGGTTTAGATCATCATGTTTTCATTGTTCTTTGTTTCTAGGAATGTTTTGATTTGCCTTATTTCTTTAGTAACCTATTTATTATTTAGAAATGTGTTGTTGAATCTCCATGTGTTTGTGTTCTTTAAAGTTTTTTTTTCCCCTATAATCTATATCTAGTCTCATAATGTTATGGTCGGAGAAAATGCTTGATATAATTTCAATTTCCTTAAATTTACTGAGGTTTGATATGTGACCCAAGATGAGGAAAATGTTCCATGTGCACTTGAGAAGAAAGTGTATTTTGCATTTGGATGGAATGTGCTGAAGATATCAATTAGGTCTGTTTGCTCTAATATTTCCTTGTAGGCTTATGTTTCCTTATTAATATTCTGTTTTGTTTATCTGCCCATTGGTATAGGTGCGGTGTTGACATGCCCTACTATTACTGTGTTACTGTTATTTTCCGATTTTGTGTCAGTTAGTGTTTACCTCATCTATTGAGTTGCTCCTATGTTGGCTACATAAATATTTAAAATTGTTTTGTCGTTTTCTTGGACTGACCCTTGATCATTTGGTAGTGGCCTTCTTTATCTCTTATAACAGTGTTTATTTTAAGGTCTATTTTTTCTCATACGAGAATTGCCAATCTGCCTTTCTTTTGATTTCCATTTGCATGGAATATCTTTATTCATCCCCTCACTTTCAGTCTCTATGTGTCTCTAGGACTAAAGTGGGTCTCTTGTAGACCACATATATATGGGTCTTATTTTTGTATCCATTCATCCAGTCTGTGTCTTTTGGTAAGAATCGGAGAAGATAATAGGAAATAAACAATTGATAAAGGATCGCTTTCCAAAATACAAGTAGCTCAAACAAGTCAGTCATCAAAAGCAAAGGCAAGAGCTGCAAAAATAAACTAGTGAGACCATATCAAACTCAAAACCTTCTGCATAGTAAAAGAAGCCATCAATGAAATTAAATGGCAACCTATGGAATGTAAAAAATATTTTCAAATCACATATTTGGTAAGTGCTTCATAACAAGTTTATATGAGACTCATGCAACTCAGAAGGAAAACAATGAAACAACAAAAAACATTAAATGACCAAAGAAAGAGTAAGTATTTTGAAAAATCTGAAGATTAGACTGTAGTTGAGAGACACTGTAAGTTTTTCTTTCCGGAACAAAAGCCTGTGTCTTCCTGGCATTGCTTTCTTTATTTCGGATCACCTGTTTGGTGATTGCAGTTCACAGTATACATCCTTCACTCTATAGCAATCACCCTACACTGAGCTATGTGTGCTCAGACTAGCCCTACTAACTATAAAAAACTAATCCTTACATGTTTAATCTTGAGGCATCTAAAATCCAAGGTGATTTTCAGAATTTTCCACTCCATTGTTTTCTACATTCTATTTCATAATTGAAACACCTAGTAAGGAGTGAGTAGGTGACCTCAATAATGCATGGGTAGAAATTCATTTAAAACTGGGAGCATTACTGGATTATAATTTGGGGGATTGTATTATTACTAATACTATTGAAATTTTATTCCCTTTAATTCTCTGGTATACTAGGTTGATATTTACTTAAAATAGTAATACAGTCACTATAGAGAACAGGGTGGAGATTCCTTAAAACACTTAAATATAACTACTTATGACCGAGCAATCCCACTACTGGGCATACACACCAAGGAAACCTGAATTGAAAGAGACACGTGTACCCCAATGTTCATTGCAGAACTGTTAATAATAGCCAGGATATGGAAGCTACCTAGATGCCCATCAGAAGATGAATGGATGAGAAAGCTGTGGTACTTATACACAATGGAATATTACTCAGCCATTAAAAGAATACATTTGAATCAGTTCTAATAAGGTGGATTAAACTGGAGCCTATTATACGAGTGAAGTAAGCCAGAAAGAAAAACACCAATACAGTATACTAACACATATATATGGATTTTAGAAAATTGGTAACGATAACCCTGTATGTGAGATGGCAAAAGACACACAGATGTATAGAAGTCTCTTGGGCTCTGTGGGAGAGGCTGGGTGGGATGACTTGGGAGAAAGGCATTGAAACATGTATATTATCGCATGTGACACAAATCGCCAGTCCAGGTTCTATGCATGATCCAGTGTGCCCGGGGCTGGTGCACTTGGATGACCGAGAAGGATGAGATGGGGAGGGTGTTAGAAAGGGGGTTCAGGATGGGGAACACATGTATACTCACGGTGGATTCCTGTCAATGTATGGCAAAACCAATACAATATTGTAAAGTAATTAGCCTCCAATTAAAATTAACAAAATAAAATAAAAGAGTAATACCAACAAGGAGACACAGAGCACTCAAGTTACAGTAGATTGAGAAAGACAAAGCTCATGAGGCAGGAAGTGAAATCACTGAAAATTAGCAATGGTGTCAAATGAAGGGACAGTATTGCCTAGAAAGAAAGCAAAGTTCTCCAAATTTTTGGAGACAACACGAACAAGCCAGATGGGAGCTAACCAGCTTAAGCTATATATCAGAAACTTCACCATAAGGAAAATAAAGTTAATAAAAATATGCTGATGCTGAATGCCAAAATCCAGACAGTAAGCGAATAGGGTAGAGTATATGTAGATACTGAAAACTACTGTGAGATGTAGACATGGAAGCAAATACACTAATGAGCATGAAAAAAATGAGACCCAAAAGGGTCTGAAAAGCAAATCATAAAGAGACTTGGTAGTCTGATCAAAAGAATAAGAGGATCAAATTAGACACCAAAATAGAAAGACTTGTGCACATGATAGAACCAGAGAATGCTCAGGAGAGAAAGTTTCGGACCTAGTGGACCAGCGAACAGAAGCCTCCAGCATCAGGAACAGAAACCCTGGGCAGGACTCCTGACTTTGCTTCTGGGAACAGTTCTGGGAGCTATACCACCTAAAAGCAAACGCAGACAAGGCTTATAGCTTCCTACAACACTGAATCACAGACAATAGTGTTTGTTAGTTTACTTTTCTCATTCAAGTATAAAGTTAATGAATCACTAACCAATGATAATTGACACCGTCAGTTTCCAGTCAGATCCTCTTTAGTCATAGAATGGACATCTGAACCTGTTATATGGTCCCCAACTACAGCTTTAATCATTAAATTTATTGATGTTTAATTGAAGGGTAATTCTTTACATTACTATTGCTTTTGGCCAAACATCAACATGAATCAGCCATAGGGATACCTAAGTTCCTTGATTTGAACCAATTTCCCACCTTCCTTCCCATCGCACCCCTCGAAGTTGTTAGAGAAAAACATGAAGGCTTCACAAATTTGTGTGTCATCCTTTGGCAGGGGCCATGCAAATCTTCTAGTATTATTCCAGCTTTTTAATATATGTACTACCAAGGCAAACACACAAATAACACTTTAACAGAAAAAAAAAATGATATAGTTAGTCATCTACCAACAAATGATCAATTACATTAGGAATTAGGGTATTCTGCTGTCTTAACTGCCTCTTTAAAATTGAATTTTATAAGGTCCAAAGTTTCATGTAGGAATTAAGCATATATTTATTCATAACACATGTATACATGCACAGAAATATATGCACAGAGATTTACCTGCCATTGTCTCAAAGAAACAAACGTAATGAGAAGATTAAAGATGCACAAAAGTAGAAGAGCTGTCAAGGTGCCTAGAAGAAAGTCTAGCAGGAGAACCAAACGCCCACACTGATAATTGTCAAAGACTAACAGGGAGTGTTTTATAGACAGAGCAGAACAAGTGGATAAAACCAGTGTTCTAGGGTCACACCTGCTTTGCAGTCAAAGACAAAATATTTTTCGCTTTAAGCAGATTCATCACAGCTCATGCTATGGTCCTGGTTACACACATGCAGACGAGAGCCCACAGGCATGTGTGATGTGACGTCATGAAGTGACCAGATGACTGCATTGGTGCCCAGTCACCTCCATCTGCTAATAATGGGACCTGGGGAATATTATGTGCCCTCTCCAAGTCATTGCATCTTCATTAACATAACTTGATGAACATAGTGAAGATGAAGGCCATCTCACAGTGCTACTGTGAAACACAACTTTTAAGATGTTTAAAGCTTTTGGGAAAGTATCAAAGACATGTATGGGGTTACGAAGCTGAGTTAGCAGACCCAAGGTACAGTACTTTTTCTCTTAGTATTCTCTCTGTACTCAATAGTAGCGATCAGTCAATCATGTGTTTATTCTTACCCCAGCGTGATGGTAAACCACACAGATCAACTGTACACTTCTTGTCATTTCAGTATCTAAAATTCAAGCATTAGTCAGTGTAGAGTGAAAAAATACAAACTCCTAGAGGGCTTCGCTGCTCAGAGTTGCAGAGTCCCGACATTAAACTGTCTTAAAAGAATGGCCTAAACACTCTGGCTCAGAATAAGTTCCAAATGTTTGCAGAGCACAGAAGTACTTCAGTGACAATACAAAATTACAAGGACTAACTTACTTCTCCAACTATCTATCTGTGCAAATATCATCATCCATCTAAATTTACACAGAAGGCGATTCTTCTTCCCCACCCCACTACTACAGTTCCAATTCCTGTTCAGAGCAACAGGGAAAGAGAAGGCTTCCCTGCACAGGATGGATTTGATAACCTCAGGTGACTAGATCATCTCAGAATGTTTCATGTTTTTATTTTAGCAGGGTCCTGCCTGCTCCTGTTGCTGGTCCTGTCAAACCTGCTCCTGTGCCAAGGCAACTTATGCCCGTCCTGCGGTCCTGATGTGTTTGGCGTTCCCCTGAAGTTCCTTAGAAAAACGTTTAGCCGTGCCTCCAGGCTGTCCCACGACATGCATAACCTTTCCACAATAATGTTCAATGAGTTTGTAAGTACAATGGTAGTGGTGGTTTAGTTGCGAAGTCTTGCAACCCCATGGACTGTAGCCCACCTGGCTCTCAGAAAGTACCTTCGTGTAAGTGACTGGGCCATACTGTCCTTTAAAAAAGAGAGCTGAATCAGTCAAACTTCAAATAACACACTCTCTAGGTTAAAGATGCCATCAGCTCATAAATTGTGGAAATGAAGAAAGGACCAGTTTTGTTAAATCTCAAAGTTTCCTAAGAAGTGCAACAACTTTTTCAATTTCCTTTCATTCATTTTATTTCTTTAAATTTCCAAAATAAATGATTTTGTATCTCTCAGCTAGGATTACATAAAAGAATACAATAGATTCAGTGGAATAAACACCAGAAATTTATTTCCTCACAGCTCTGGGGGCTAGAAGTCCCAGATCAGGACACCAGCAAAGTGAGGTTCTGTTAAGAACCTCACAGAGGGTGTGGGGTGGAGAAGACAGACAGAGGAAAGGACACACAGACACAGAGACAGAGGAGAAAATTCTCTGGTGTTTCACTTCATGGAGACACCTAACCTATTAGATGAGTGTTCCACCCTAATAGCTCATTTAACCTTAATGGACTTTGCTCGTGGCTCAGATGGTAAAGAATCTGCCCGCAATGGGAGGGACCTGGGTTCTATCACTGGGTCTCTAAGATTCCCTGGAGGAGAAAACGGCAAGCCACTCTGGTATTCTTGCCTGAGAAATCCCTTGGACAGAGGATTCTGGTGGGCTATAGACCATGGCTTGCAAAAAAGTCAGAACCCTTTTCAAAATACAGTACTTTGGCAGTTCGGGCTCTAACACATGAATTTGAAGAACACACATTCAGTCCATAATACTACCTGACTAAAGCACTTTTAGGTGGGAATGGGGAAAAAGAAGCATGTTGGTTTTCTGGTCTTTCAGTGTCTCTTTGGGCTTTCTTCTCCAGGCTCAGAGTAAATAGCCAATAAATGAGAACTGCTGTGCAGTGAACTGCGTGGATGGAACATGTTAAACAAAGCTGAATCCTGGTCACAAAAATGAATACTGGTAGTTTTTTTAATGCTACAAATTATTGTTTTAAGATTTGCAGTGAATAGGTTTTGAGCTACAATAGAAGGGGAGTTTACAATTGGAAGCAATTATTCTCTTTCTGATGAAGGTATTTGAAAGTTGTGTGTTAATTCTTTTAGGTCAATCAAGGAGCACGCAGTAGAGCAGATAGCTAATAAAAGGTGCTGCTAAAGGTTTCTATTAAAGTCATATAGTTCTTGTACTCACTAGCTTTTGTTTCATCCTCCATTTTTGAATTTCCATTTTTTCCCAACTCTTCCAAGTAATCTCTTCATTTAGTCATAAGTTCCGCTAAAGATTAGTTTTTCTCTATCAAAGTGTTAGTTAGATTTTTCTACTCTTATTATTCTCAGTCCATTGCTTAGTATTTCCTATAACTTTATGCTATGTTTTTCTGATGTATCATTTTGTCACCATAAACAACATTGTATTCTGCACCTGGGATGAACACTAAGCTTTTTAGTGAGCGGGTTCAGAGATAAGTCAGAGTCATTACTGCGTTACTCCTTATAAGGGAATATATTGGCTCTAACCCACAGTAAACAAGAGATTAAATGGTTAAATATAGGTGCATGCATGCATTCTAAGTCACATCAGTTGTGTCCAACTCTTTGCAACCCTACTGACTGTAGCCCAACAGGCTTCTCTCTCCATAGGATTCGCCAGGCAAGAGTCCAGGAGTGTGCTGCTGTACCCTCTCGCAAGGGATGCTCCTCACCTAGGGATCAAACCTGAGACTTCTTATATCTCCTGCATTGGCAGGAATGTTCTTTACCACTACCGTCACCTGGGAGGCACCAAGTATCGGTACAAAAGTATTATATTTGGTTCAAATACTAAAAATTAAAAAAAAGATAATGATAATTAGAGAAGGAAAAGTTTGAGCTTAGAAAAGTTAGATGTAAAATCATTTTTATAGAGAGAATATATAGAAAAAGTAGGAAAATAATGACTTTCAAATTTTGTGATGCCCCACCATTAAAAAATTACACATTTATCAGACATGTTAATGTTCTGGTAATGGGTTCATCTACTGAATGCCCAACAACCCTAACTAATTGCCTGATCACTTTCAGGATGAAAAGTATTTCCAGGTAAGACCTGAGTACATGAATGCCACCAATGACTGCCATACCAATCCCCTCCATGCTCCTGAAGAAATAGAAAAGGCCCAACAGATGAACGTGAGTCTTTCACCTGGGTTTTTCACCAGTTCAAATGAGACACTATGTAGATTACTAGTCTTCAGATTATTAGAGGTAATGGTAATTGTACATGCAGAAAACGATGGAGGAACTCTAAATAGTTGAAGAGAAATTATATTATGCACTTGATGAAGCATGAGCGAAATCAAGGGATGACTAAAGATCTCTAGTAGCAAAATAAATAACAGATCTACAAATTGTCCATGCAGACAAGTTTAGTTCAAGCAATGCATTAGACACAGAATTGCAGCTATTATTCTGTACAAAAACAGGAAATGAATGGGAACCTCCATGTGTAAAATATAAGAGTGCAAAATTCATGAATATGTAAGAAACACACCCCAGTTTTGAGTACTCATTGTTACTAGTGATTCGTATGTGGGAGTCCTATACTGCACCTCTCAAGCCAGCACAACTGCCTTTCAAAGCTCTCCTGATTCTGCTTCTATTTCTCTGACACCTCTTTCATTCGTCATTCTCAATGACTCTTCTGTCACTTTATATTTTCAGTTTGTAAGTTTCCCCCACAATGGCCTATATCACATTGCTTTGCTTCTCATGGACATAACTATTGCCTCTGTTCTGAGGACAACACAGTTTACATATCAAGCCTCAATGATTAATGGCAGCCCCAAATTTTCACTGTGATAATCTCTCCTTTCTGATTTCCTGCATTATCCTCGTCCTAACATTATTTCAAATATTTTCATGTGCATCCCCCCCTTAAAATTCTAACCTTTCTCTCTACAACTTTCTTAATGATACCAGAATTCTTTTCTTCTGTTAAGCTCATTAATAATAAGGATGATCAAGTAAAGGAAAAGTTCAAAAAGGAGGAGAAGGAGGGATTTTTCAATAAGCTTGAATTTAAAGTTTTTTGAGAGTTACTACGTGGCCAAACATTTTACTAAGCGCTTTATGTGCGTTACTATATTTAATCCTACTCAGTTCTCTGTTCTTTACCACTAAAACAGTTCATGGCTGTAAAGAAATCAAGTATATTAACTAGAGATCTTCAGCCCCCAGGATTTTCATGCTCAATTCTACTAGTAGTAGTTAACTAGGGGAGAAAACCCTTCATTGTGAATCCCACCGATGCTGTTACTACAGACAATGCTGTGCCATTTTCTGCCTGGACACATGTCAACAAGACAGACTCTTCTGATACCAGCATGGGGGCTGGTGTTGGGATCAACTGAGGAAAAAAAGCCTGTTTAGGAATGTCATGTCTTCTTCATTGTCTCTTTGTTGTAATATCATAAAGCAAATTACCAATAAAAATCAATATGAATGACTCATCTGATCCATTAATACAAACGAATCACTGTGTGACAATGATGTGGGCACAGGTAGAATGCCTCTTTCCTGGGTCAGGTACTGCAGGCACATACTGACTTGTCATAATATACTTAGATTTCTCTCATGCAAATAGACAAACATACAAACATCAAAGTGATTGGGTGGTAGAATTTCAGAGGAAAAAGAAAATTCATGTTATAAATTAGAACTCATCAGAAGAATTAATTCCTAAAATAACCCAGATTTTTAATAATTCAGTGAAGTGTGAACTAATAGGTTACATTTTATAATTTTGCAACTTTTACTACCTTCAAAAATCTCTGCATACACATAGGAATAACCAAAAGTCTTTCAGGTCAGCTGCTCTGAGCAAACATCACATGTAACCAAAACCACTGAATTATGATTATTTCAATGAGACTGTTTCTTATATTTGCTTAGAATGAAGACCTTACTAAGTGGATACTCATGTTACAGTACCTCTGGAGAGATGTTCTGTATGATCTAGTCCATGACCTGTGGTTTGAGAAAGACCTCTCAGATACTCTCCTATCAAGTGCCAGAAAGAATTTTAAAAAATTATACAAACTTCAAACATTCGTAGAGAGGCGATTCAGCCAGGTGAGCATCCTGCAGAGGGCTTTCTTGCTTTGTTGATGACTCTGTAATGCATAAGGAGTTTTGAAATACCTCATTTTGTAAGAAACAGTTTCATGACTTCTATATGCTAAACTGCTACTACATAAAGCAGGAGCTTAGTCATTCAAAGCGATAGATTTAACTGTGAAGGAATCAGAATTTCACTGCAATTTTTGTCATGTGCTGCCTTCCCTGCATTGCACACAATTCCACCAAAAGCTTGCCTCTTCCTGGGCACAGGTGGTTGAAATATTTTCAAGAGTAAGAGAACTAGAGAACAGAATTTCCAAGCTCAGCATTTCCTCAAAGTATCCCAGGACATCTGCTCTTAAAGTCCACTTGTCTTCTTTCTCTGTTCTCCTCAAATCAAAGGATGAACGTGGGAAGGAAGAAAAGAGAAAGTTAAAACTAAACTAGAGTTATGTTTCTACTTGTTAGATTCCTGATTGTTTCCTAATAGGCTGGCTCCAAAATCCATATCTAGAGAGTTTTATATTCGTATGTGTTCCCCAAATCTTAATTTAATAATTACAAGGGACAAAGAGAAGCAAGTACTAAGAAAACACATAAGAAGTCACTTTCTTTTGGGTATTCAGATTGTTGTTCCACTCAGGTTGAAGTTGGCCTACGATCACGTATACTGGCAAGGACTCCCATCCCTGCTGTCCAGCGATGAAGATATGCATCATTCTGCATTTTATAACCTGTTCAAGTGCCTGACCAGGGATTCATGTAAAGTTGACATGTATACCAAGATCCTGGCATGCCGAATCAGTGACAAGTGCTAAATCCACATCCATCCCATCCAGCTCTGAGATGGTGCTAATGATCTATCCCATAGCAAGCTTCTTTGAAATTTACAGCTTTTTCATGCATACTCCATGAAATGGGTCTTCTCTTAAAAAAAAAACAAAACACATTCTCTGTAGAGATGTCAAAATCTAAGAGGGTAATTTGTTAACATTTCTTATTTTCATTTAATTGAAAATCAAAAGAAAATCCACCCCTACAATTGACAGAATGAAGCTCCTATTTAAATTAGTCACAAATAGCAGAAGCTGGCATTACAAAGAAGACCATTAAGAGATTATGTAAGAATCACAGCCAATTATTCTGGGTCAAGTTATGAGAATCAAAGTACTAGACAATTGTTCATGGTTCTGGCCATGCTACCAAGAAGACTGAATCCTCAGGAGTCTTTATGAAAGCCAGCCACAAACTGTCAGCCCACTGTCACAGTGTTACACCAGACAGGATCAGTGCTTCTCACCTTTGTACAAATGGCATGAGATTTACTGAACTGTCTGAATATTCTCCTACCCCTGTCTCTGTGGGATGACCCAAGCCTTTCAGAACATGACAGAATACTCTACCCCAAAGCAATCTATCAAATCCTCCTTTTCCTCCTTCATGCATGTAAAGTGTTAGCTTTCTTGTATTTTCACTTTCTTCTTCCAAAAGTTAAAAGACCATGAAAAAACCCTGTAAGTACTTTCTAAGTCATTTACAGCCCAAAACATCTAATTCTTTTGTGTTACTTGCTTAAGTTTCTTTCCTTCAATGTCTAGATATTTCCAGCAGGGAGGATGGTATTTATTAGAGGGAAAATTTGGCAATAAGGGGCCAATGGAATTGGAAGAAACATACACTCACCAATAGACCACACACATCTTCATTGTATTTGTCTCACAAAATTTATTTCAAGCATGAATTGAGGACGTTACATCAAGAACAGCGGTGGTGACATTGAGAGTGCTGTCCTTGCTTGACAGTGACATATAAAGTGAATTCTGTAGATTTCAGACAATATTGAACAGAGCCATAGATATTCTTAGAGTCAGTCAGGAATACCCAAGGAGGGGATAGTTAGACAGGATTTAACAATCACTCCCTTGCCATCCAGAAAGTGTTGATTTTCCCCTCTTTTACAGATTTCCATGTAAGATTACATGTGAAGAAATGGTCCTGCTATATCAGGAATAGTAGCAGTGGTTACCAAAAGGAAACAAATAAATGAAGAATCTTTGAAGTTCACTGACCTTATAGATTAGTAAGTCACATGTCATGGATACAGTGAGGACTTAAACTGAAGTTTGAAAAAGTCTCTATTTTCCAGAAGCAGGCCCTCCACTTGTGGAGTAGGAGAGGGTGATATAAACACACAAATTACTATGTTGCATGGTAGAGTGAAGAAGAATAAGACGTGATGCCAACACGGTGCTACAGTAGATTGAGGTAAATCTAGGAGCCATCTGAGTGTGTCATAAGAGTGATGCAAATGGGATGGCTTTATGATGGAGCCTTTGAAAGGTTGATGGGATACTGATGTGCCAAAATAGGAAAACAGTATATCTGTCAATTAATTTAGGATCATCTTATGCAGTAAGGAGGAAGAAGGCAACGGCAACCCACTCCAGTACTCTTGCCTGAATATCCCATGGACGGAGGAGCCTGGTAGGCTGCATCCATGGGGTGGCTAACAGTCGGACACGACTGAGTGACTTCACTTTCACTTTTCACTTACATGCATTAGGAAGGAAATGGCAACCCATTCCAGTGTCCTTGCCTGGAGAATCTCAAGGACGGGGAGCCTGGTGGGCTGCCGTGTATGGGGTCGCACAGATTCAGACACGACTGAAGCCACTTAGCAGCAGCAGCAGCAGCATGAAGTAAGAATCTCCAACATCCAAGATCAGGGCACCTGAGACATTACTATGTATAGCATTATAAGGTATCAGTGAATAATCAAGTCTGACACAAACACAAGTATTGTTCATCTTTTACCATTCATGTTGTATCTCTCATGCTTATGCTCCCATGATATACTGTATATATTATTGTAGGGTTAAAATTGAGAAATACTTGTACGGATTTTTATGCATTTGGGAGAATCATATATGCCAATTTGGAGAGTTTGTCTTTATTCTACAAAACAACAGGAAACCAAGAATATTAGGTTCAAGAGAGCAGAATCTCCAAAACTAGAAAAGAGAAATTTTAATGTGCATTGAGGAGTTGTGGCTATGAAATTCTTTGAGAATAAGAAAGAGAGCAGAAAGAGCTGGGAATATTATGACACTAAAAATCAAAGAGGGCTCTGCCAAGTGAAAAGACAGAAAGGTTGTGAGAGATACAGGAAATGAAATAGACTTTGACCACATGCAAGGAATGAGGCAGACATATGAGTCAGAAGAGGCATCCATATGGGACTAGTTGAATCAATCAATGAAATAGAGAGAAGGGAGGAGATAAATTAAGGTTTTATCCAAAAGCATCTGAGCTCTATTTTCCTGTATTTCATCAACTTAGTACCAGAAATCACCAAAAAACGTTAAGGTTCTGCAGCAAATGATAGAAAGAAGTACTCTGTGGAGCCTCTGCTAGACCCTCTGGAATACCAGAAGCAAAGCACGGCTACCCAGTGATAACAAACAGTAAGTCTCTAGTCACTTTCAACACTTAAGTAAGACATACATTGTAAAGAATAAAGGATGAATGGAAATAGAATGGAATCATCCCTTACAAATTTACAGAGCCAGCCTAAAGAAAACTTAAAACCTAAACAAAATAGAAGTAATGGTCTCCTTAGTCATGTGTCCCCTTTCTCCAAGAGTTCCTCATTCCTTTTGCTGAATCCTCCCTTGTTTACTAACCCTTCATTGCCTTACTCTCAGCAGATGGTCAGCTAATCACTAAAACAATAAATAATTAAACAGTGTTCATTCCTGAGATATAGTTGTATTGATGGACTCTTCAAACTGAAAAGGTTTCTAATCCCCTGAAAGTAAAACTCTAATACTGGAAGGATTCCTCCCCAGCCTCTTTCCAAAATGCCCAGTGGGCAGCAACTGTGAGTGTAGCTACTTAGACGTCTTCTGCTGTAATAATAACCTGAGGATAATGAAGACAGGAGATGGATGAAACACTGAAAGATGTTGAGAACGAACTGCATGGACAAGTGGAAAAGATAGCAGAAGCCTTAAACGCCGATCTATGCTTGCACACCATACCATGTGATGGGAGCCAAGTGGGCCTCATCAGGGATGGATTTTTCAAGAAAGCTCATATGAGTTGGCACTGAGAAGTTAGATTCAACTAAACTGTTTCAACCTGATTCTTTGATTCTAAGACTCAAAGCCACTTGTCTCATTTAAATGGCAACTCACTCCAGTGTTCTTGCCCTAAAAATCCCAGGGATGGGGTCACACAGGTTGGACACAACTGAAGTTCCTTAGCGGTAAGTCAAAACGGGAATATACTTATTGCCTATTTGAACACTGCTAAGAGATCTTAGAAGTTCTCTTCACAAGAAGAAAATTGTAACTATTTCTAGTGACTGATGTTCACCAGACTTCTTGCCGTGATCATTTTGCAATATATATCGAATAATTACACTGTACACTGTATGTGAAGAAAGGGAAGTGATTTAAAGAAATACAACGTAGACCACACTGAGGGGAGCAAACACCCTTTCTTGCATTCAAGATTTCACTTTTCTCTTGTCCAGTCAGGCCCTTGGTCTTCTATCCAACTTCAAAATGTTTCCGTCTCTGAGGCTCTATGCAATCTCATGTAAACATGGATATTCTGAATATTCTTCCTCTCTTCAGTTGAACTGGTTTCATAAAAAAATTTTTGGTAACTCCCCAAAATTAAGTAATATTTTATGCAGCAAATTTTGATACTTTTCTGTTTCCTGAAGAGCTAAACTCCAAATTATTTTCCATTTTACAACACACAGTCATTGACCTAATTATACTATGTAAAAATATTATATATGTAATGCTATTCTAATATATTATGACATTTAAAAAATATACACAAAATATAACCTAAATGACAGGAAGATAAAAATAGCAAGAAATGGAAATGCTAATATTTTCTTCTCCAGAGGATGAGGGCACTCATTTTTATGGCCGCTAGATTAATGGATTCTGAATGTACACACATAATCATAACAGTTGTTTAACTATAATAATAAAGGAATTTCTTTTATATATAGTTTCAATCAACATTCTCAGAATACCACAAGGGGCCAAGAATAAAACTTATATGTGACTAACTCTTTTCATATGCATATATATCATTTTGAGCTCAATTAATTAATCATTTTTAGTTATTTTGTTATTCCATCAACTTATCTACTGGTAAATAATCCAAACACTACAATAGATTTCTTTTTTTCAGGGTTTAAATCTCAAATAAAATAAAAGCAGAGTAATTGGCTTAAAAAAAAATGGCCTAGTGAAAAAGTTGGCTTAAAGCTCAGCATTCAGAAAACTAAAAATCACAGCATCCGGTCCTATCACCTCATGGCAAATAGATGGGCAAACAGTGGAAAGAGTGGCTGACTTTATTTTTCTGGTCTCCAAAATCACTGCAGATGGTGACTGCAGCCAAAAATTAAAAGACGCTTACTCCTTGGAAGGAAAGTTATGACCAACCTAGACAGCATATTAAAAAGCAGAGACATCACTTTATCAAAAATGTCCATCTAGTCAAGGCTATGGTTTTTCCAGTGGTCATGTATGGATGTGAGAGTGGGCTATAAAGAAAGTTGAGCACCGAGAATTCATGCTTTTGAACTGGAGTATTGGAACAGATTCTTGAGAGTCCCTTGGAATGCAAGGAGATCCAAGCAATCGCTCCTAAAGGAGATCAGTGCTGGGTGTTCATTGGAGGAACTGATGTTGAAACTGAAACTCCAATATTTGTCCACGTGATGCGAAGAGCTGATGAATTGAAAAGACCCTGATGCTGGGAAAGATTGAGAGCAGGAGGAGAAGGGGAAGACCGAGGATGAGACTCTTGGATGGCATCACTGACTCAATGGACCTGGGTTTCAGTGCCTTCTGAGAGTTTGTGATAGACACGGAGGCTTGGCATGCTGCAGTTCATGGGGTCGGAAAAAAGTGGACACAACTGGGTGACTGAAACGAACTGAACAGAAATGGCCTAGAAGAATAAACAAAATGTCGTAGAGAGATCATTATTTATATGTGCATTTGTAAAGAAAATTAATGAAAAAATACAGAAGACTTACAGTTTGCTGAAACAGAATGTGTACTCACTCAGAGCGGAATATACATGTAATCTAGAAAAATACTTTCTCAGCTTCTGATGACTTCTAAAGAAAGGGACTCCCTGACTTTCATCTTCAGTCTATTATGGACTCCTTTTTACTTCCTTCCTCAAGTTACCTCCATGAACTATCTTCCCTAGGTTATAAAACACACTTTGGGCTTCTGGTTCAGACACGATGACCTTGATCTCTTTGTGCCCACTCCTCTGTTTATTCTGGAAATAAGAAGAGACCACTAAAGGAGACCTATTATAGTTGGCCAGAAGAAGGTGAACTAGTTTAGGGCCTGAAGAATGGAAGAGAAACACAGCAGCACATGACAGAAGACAACCCAGGCCCAGCATTCCTGACCTCCAACCTAGCATCAGAAGGCAGCCTGAGTGGGGCTGTTCTTCCCAAGGAATAAATGTGAAGAAATACCAGGTGGTGGTTTAGTTGCTAGACTGTGTCTGATTCATTGTGACCCCATGAACTGTAGCCCACTATGTTCCTCTGTCCATGGAATTCTCCAGGCAAGAATACAGATTCCCATGTCCTCCTCCAGGGGATCTTCCCAACCCAGGGATTGAGCCCAGGTCTTCACAAGGCAAGTGGATTCCTTACTGTCTGAGCCACCAGGAAATACTGAATAATTTAATAATGGCATGGATATTTGGAAATTAAAAGGATAAAAACATATGTGAATATTAGATAAAGTAGACTTTAGAGCAAAGAAAATATCTAAGGACAAAGGACTACAAACACATTACATAAGGAAAAAAGAGTCAATCGAGCAGGAACACATAATAATCCTAAATATGTATACATGAAACAACATAATCTCAAACTATTGAAGCCAAATTAGATACATCATATGAATACTCCTATACACTTTACTGAGTTTGAAACTGTGACGTAAAACTTTTGAAAAAGAAATCATCAATTCAAGGTAGTTTGACCAGAGAATTCTAACAAATATTTTAAAAATTAAGATCATAAATAACCTAACTCTACACCTAAAGCAATTAGAGAAGGAAGAAATGAAGAACCCCAGGGTTAGCAGAAGGAAAGAAATCTTAAAAATTAGGGCAGAAATAAATGCAAAAGAAACTAAAGAGACCATAGCAAAAATCAACAAAGCTAAAAGCTGTTTTTTTGAAAAAATAAACGAAATTGACAAACCATTAGCAAAACTCATTAAGAAGCAAAGAGAGAAGAACCAAATTAACAAAATTAGAAATGAAAATGGAGAGATCACAACAGACAACACTGATATACAAAGGATCATAAGAGACTACTACCAGCAGCCCTATGCCAATAAAAAGGACAACTTGGATGAAATGGACAAATTCTTAGAAAAGTATAACCTTCCAAAACTGAACCAGGAAGAAATAGAAGATCTTAACAGACCCATCACAAGCAAGGAAATCGAAACTGTAATCAAAAATCTTCCAGCAAACAAAAGCCCCGGACCAGATGGCTTCACAGCTGAATTCTACCAAAAATTTAGAGAAGAGCTAACACCTATCTTACTCAAACTCTTCCAGAAAATTGCAGAGAAGGTAAACTTCCAAACTCATTCTATGAGGCCACCATCACCCTAATTCCAAAACCAGACAAAGATGCCACAAAAAAAGAAAACTACAGGCCAATATCACTGATGAACATAGATGCAAAAATCCTTAACAAAATTCTAGCAAACAGAATCCAACAACATATTAAAAAAATCATACACCATGACCAAGTGGGCTTTATCCCAGGAATGCAAGGATTCTTTAATATCTGCAAATCAATCAATGTAATACACCACATTAACAAATTGAAAGATAAAAGCATATGATTATCTCAATAGATGCAAAGAAAGCCTTTGACAAAATTCAACACCCATTCATGATTAAAACTCTCCAGAAAGCAGGAATAGAAGGAACATACCTCAACATAATAAAAGCTATATATGACAAACCCACAGCAAGTATCACCCTCAATGGTGAAAAATTGAAAGCATTTCCCCTGAAATCAGGAACAAGACAAGGGTTCCCACTCTCACCACTACTATTCAACATAGTGTTGGAAGTTTTGGCCACAGCAATCAGAGCAGAAAAAGAAGTAAAAGGAATCCAGATAGGAAAAGAAGAGGTGAAACTCTCACTGTTTGCAGATGACATGATCCTCTACATAGAAAACACTAAAGACACCACCAGAAAATTGCTAGAGCTAATCAACGAATATAGTAAAGTTGCAGGATATAAAATTAACACACAGAAATCCCTTGCATTCCTATATACTAACAATGAAAAAACAGAAAGAGAAATTAAGGAAACAATACCATTCACCATTGCAACAAAAAGAATAAAATACTTAGGAGTATATCTACCTAAAGAAACAAAAGACCTATACATAGAAAACTATAAAACACTGATGAAAGAAATCAAAGAGGACACAAACAGATGGAGAAACATACCGTGTTCATGGATTGGAAGAATCAATATTGTCAAAATGGCTATTCTACCCAAAGCAATCTATAGATTCAATGCAATCCCTATCAAGCTACCAACGGTATTTTTCACAGAACTAGAACAAATAATTCCACAATTTGTATGGAAATACAAAAAACCTCGAATAGCCAAAGTAATCTTGAGAAAGAAGAATGGAACTGGAGGAATCAACCTGCCTGACTTCAGACTCTACTACAAAGCCACAGTCATCAAGACAGTATGGTACTGGCACAAAGACAGAAATATAGATCAATGGAACAGAATAGAAAGCCCAGAGATAAATCCACAAACCTATGGACACCTTATCTTTGACAAAGGAGGCAAGGATATACAATGGAAAAAAGACAACCTCTTTAACAAGTGGTGCTGGGAAAGCTGGTCAACCACTTGTAAAAGAATGAAACTAGAACACTTTCTAACACCATACACAAAAATAAACTCAAAATGGATTAAAGATCTAAATGTAAGACCAGAAACTATAAAACTCCTAGAGGAGAACATAGGCAAAACACTCTCCGACATAAATCACAGCAAGATCCTCTATGACCCACCTCCCAGAATATTGGAAATAAAAGCAAAAACTAAACAAATGGGACCTAATGAAACTTAAAAGCTTTTGCACAACAAAGGAAACTATAAGCAAGGTGAAAAGACAGCCCTCAGATTGGGAGAAAATAATAGCAAATGAAGAAACAGACAAAGGATTAATCTCAAAATATACAAGCAACTCCTGAAGCTCAATTCCAGAAAATAAATGACCCAATCAAAAAATGGGCCAAAGAACTAAACAGACATTTCTCCAAAGAAGACATACAGATGGCTAACAAACACATGAAAAGATGCTCAACATCACTCATTATCAGAGAAATGCAAATCAAAACCACAATGAGGTACCATTACACACCAGTCAGGATGGCTGCTATCCAAAAGTCTACAAGCAATAAATGCTGGAGAGGGTGTGGAGAAAAGGGAACCCTCTTACACTGTTGGTGGGAATGCAAACTAGTACAGCCACTATGGAAAACAGTGTGGAGATTTCTTAAAAAACTGGAAATAGAACTGCCATATGACCCAGCAATCCCACTTCTGGGCATACACACTGAGGAAACCAGAACTGAAAGAGACACGTGCACCCCAATGTTCATCGCAGCACTGTTTATAATAGCCAGGACATGGAAGCAACCTAGATGCCCATCAGCAGATGAATGGATAAGGAAGCTGTGGTACATATACACCATGGAATATTACTCAGCCGTTAAAAAGAATTCATTTGAACCAGTTCTAATGAGATGGATGAAACTGGAGCCCATTATACAGAGTGAAGTAAGCCAGAAAGATAAAGAACATTACAGCATACTAACACATATATATGGAATTTAGAAAGATGGTAACGACAACCCTATATGCAAAACAGAAAAAGAGACACAGAAGTACAGAACAGACTTTTGAACTCTGTGGGAGAAGATGAGGGTGGGATGTTGCGAAAGAACAGCATGTATATTATCTATGGTGAAACAGGTCACCAGCCCAGGTGGGATGCATGAGACAAGTGCTCGAGCCTGGTACACTGGGAAGACCCAGAGGAACTGGGTGGAGAGGGGGGTGGGAGGGGGATAGGGATGGGGAATACGTGTAAATCTATTGCTGGTTCGTGTCAATGCATGACAAAACCCACTGAAAAAATAAATAAATAAATAAATTAAAAAAAAAATTAAGATCAATTTGACATAATCTCTTCAAGAAAATGAAAGAGTAAGAAACCATTCCCAACTAATTAGATGGGGACAGTATTACTCTATATCAAAATCAGACAAAGCAGAACAAAAAGGAAATTTTAGACTAACGTTTCTCACAAATTTGGAATTAAAAGTTTTCACTCTCATACATACAAATTAACCAAATGAATCCAACTCTGTAAAAAAACATCTCTTAATAGTTTCTCTTCCCTTTCTAAGTCTGGTCACATTACCTATCTCTTCATAGCATTTAATTTAATCAAGTGTACAGACAGTTCAGTTCACTTCAGTTCATTTGCTCAGTCGTGTCCAACTCTTTGTGATCCCATGAATCGATGCACACCAGGCCACCCTGTCCATCACAAACCCCTGGAGTTTACTCAAAATCATGTCCACTGAGCCGGTGACGCATTCCAGTCATTTCATCCTCTGTCATCCGCTTCTCCTCCTGCCGCCAGTCCCTCCCAGCATCACAGTTAGGGTCCCAGTGAGAATATTATCATACCAGAAATACAGTGACAAATCCTTGTGTCTAGGACAAATCAGAAACTGATTAAAGTTAATCCTACCCAGTCATTTTAAATGTCTAGCAAAAATCACTGCAACTAGATTCATAAGATAAAGAAAACATATCTACTACATAGAAATGGTGAGTGTGTTTGATATTCTTATTTGCCCCTCACGCACCCTGTTGATCATTTTCTATTATGTTGTGAACCTTTGGAGGCTGAGAAGACCAGACTTTATCCCTCTAGCTCTCCTGGCCTCTGACTTCTACTTGAGTTTGGCCAGTGGTGGACAAAAGAAATTGGTGAGTCAGTGGAGAAAGAGATTCGTGGATTGATTCTTTCCTCTGACTGCTTTCTTGCTGGGAAGTGGCCAGATCTCTCCACTGAAGCCCAGAGCTCTGGTCTGTCTGAGGCCCTCGCTTTAGGTGCAGCTATGTACAAGACTCTTTAGAGACTGCAATATCCATTCTCTTCTTTGCCCCGTGGCCCTAAAATTGCTCATGCACCCCTGTTCTTGCATGTCTCAAAGAGTTTTGCTTTTCCTTTTAAGCTTTCCTTAGCTCCTACAGCTTCCAAAGCCTTAAAGCCCATTGTGTGTTAGTCGCTCAGGCATGTCTGACATTTTGTGATCCCCATGGACTGTAGCCTACAGGGCTTCTCTGTTCAAAGGACTCTTCAGACAAGAATAGTGGAGTGGGTAACCATTCCCTACTGAATGGATCTTCCCTGACCCAGGGGAGCAACCCAGGGCTCCCACATTGCAGGGAGATTCTCTATCTTCTGTGCCACCAGGGAAACCAGTTTTCTTTATTTTCCTTATCTGTGTAAACTGTCTTGATTTCTGACAATGATAGGGGTGGCTATGGAGCTGCTAGATAAAGATGGTCCCTCAAAGAGCTAATGCTAAACTGCTTACAACAGGAAGGGTACATCTTTTTTCTGACTCCAGAATCATAAATACAAGAACATGTCTCAGGTCATGTAAAAATAAGTGCTGAGAAATCAATGATTTAAGAATGAATTTGGTAAAAATGCACAAAATTTAAGCTGTGAGATGATGAATAAGATTTGAGAATCTAATGTGTAACATGGTGACTATGGTTTGTAATGTGTTATTGAGATTTGTGGGGTTTCCCAGGTGATGTTAGTGGTAAAGAACCCTCCTGCAAGTGCAGGATGCCTAAGAGACGTAGGGTGAATCCCTGGTTCGGGAAGATCCCCTGGAGGAAGGCATGGCGACCCACTCTAGTATTCTTTCCTGTAGAATCCCCAAGGACAGAGGACCCTTGCAGGCTATAGTCCATGGGGTCACAAAGAGTTGGACATGACTGAAGTCACTTAGCACACATGTAAGAGAGGAAAACTTAAAAGTTCTCACCAAAAAGATCTTTAAAGGTAAATATGTGAGGTGATATGAACAGATATGTTAATTAAATCAATGAGGGAATCCATTAATTGTGTATGCCTATTTAAATTGTCATGTATACTTTAAACATCTTGCCATTTTATATGGAAATTATATTTTAAAAGACAGGACAAAGGAAAAAAAACAAGAATTTCAATGCTTTTTATATAATATTGTAGATATTTCAGCCATTACTCTTGGTATGTAAAAGTGTTTTTTTTTTATTCCAGATAATAACCAGTGGGATTCACTGGATATTAAAAAATGGAAGAACCCTTGGAGATTATCTAGACAATTCTCCCATATTAATGATATATAAGTAAATCAAAGAATGATTAAGTCACTTATCTAAAGTTATAAAACTTGATGCAAAAGTAGCAATAGAAACCAAGTTTCCTAGTTTTAAGGGAATCATTACCGAATTACCGGGAAATGGAACTATCTCCTATGCTCTGCAAAACTTGATTCTTATCTCTTTCACAGAAGTGATCATATTCTGCCTTGTATTCAGTGTACAGTTAGCGTAAGTTTTACCAACTGAAATAAATTCCTTGAAGGTTCAATCCTGGCATGTCTGTTCTTCTCACTCTATATTCTCACTTATGGCTAAAGCTCTTTATCAATGCCATTTCTTCTCCCTGGAACACCCTCGCTCTTTCACCTCATGACTTTCCCGACATTTTCAGATCTAAGTAAAAACCACTTCCACAAAGCTGCCTTTCATGATTCTGAGACAGCTCAAATCTCCTTATTATTTGGACATATGGCATTCTGTGCTTTTCCCTGTTGACACATGTCCAATTATGGTGCAACACTTAGCTTTGAAATTTATCTCATTTCTCCTTTTCTATTAAAATTTAAGTTTAAATTTAGAAAGTCCACATGTGTGCTCTTGACTACTGTCCATTATTTGCATCCAGCAGGTCTTTGTTAGGTGTTGGTGCAATTAAACACATTTATTTGTGCAGAGTTAAATTCCAATGGATTTTTGATGCTGCTCTCACAGCACACAGTGAACTAATACCATTGAGGGATTTTCTTCCCACCTAAACCCTCATACCCTGATTATTTGGACAAAATTACAGAACTAGAACTGTGGAGGCTTCCCTTGTGGCTCAGCTGGTAAAATATCTGCCTGCAATGTGGGAGGTCTGGGTTTGATCCCCGGGTTGGGGAGATTACCTGGAGAAGGGAAAGGCTACCCATTCCAGTATTCTGGCCTGGAGAATTCCATGGACTGTAGAGTCCATCGGGTCACAAGTTTGACATGACTGAGTCACTTTCTTTCACAGAACTGTGGATGCATTTGTTTTAATTGTTACCCTATTAGATGGAAAGCACTGGATATTTGGTCTTTTATTCCACATACACTAGCCCTCACAGTTTCCTGTCCTAAGATAATGTGATAATTGAGTCACTGACTAAAAGGTGAATAGGACAGAACTAGAGACAGTCCATGCAGTAGCATGGCCGTGAGGAGCTACCCCTCATCCAAGGTCAGGGGTAGCGACCTAGACAGCCAGGCTGTGACACCGTGAGAGCGATGGCCGGGAGGAGCTTCCCGACATCCGAGGTCAGTGGCAGCGGCCGAGAGGAGCTACACCAAGTCTGAGGTCAGGGGCATCGGCAGAGAGGAGCTAACCTACACCAGAGGTCAGGAATGGCAGCCGAGAAGACCTACCACATGCCCGAGGTCAGGGGCGGTGGCAAACAGGAGCAATCCCACCTCCAAGGAGCAGCTGCTGTGGGGCGCAGGAGGGCTGAGAGGAGCTACTCCATGTTCAAGGTGTCAAGGTCAGGAGGGGTGGCAGTGAGAAGATATCCCTCGTCCGAGGTAAGGAGCAGAGGCTGCACTTTGCTGGAGCAGCCGTGAAGAGATACCCCATGTCCGAGTTAAGAGAAACCCAAATAAGATGGTAGGTGTTGCAAGAGAGCATCAGAAGGCAGACACACTAAAACCATAATCACAGAAAACTAGACAATCTGATCACAGGACAACAGCCTTTTCTAACTCAATGAACCTAAGCCATGTAGTGTGGGGCCATCCAAGATGATCGGGTCATGGTGGAAAGTTCTGGCAGAATGAGGTCCACTGTAGAAGAGAATGGCAAACCACTTCAGTATTCTTGCCTTGAGTACCCCATGAACAGTATGAGAAGGCAACATGATAGGATATTGAAAGAGGAACTCCCCAGGTCAGTAGGTGCCAAATATGCTACTGGAGATCAGTGGAGAAATAACTCCAGAAAGAACGAAGGGATGGAGCCAAAGCAAAAAAATCCAGTTGTGGATGTGACTGGTGATAGAAGCAAGATCTGATGCTGTAAAGAGCAATATCGCATAGGGACCTGGAATGTTATGTCCATGAATCAAGGCAAATTGGAAGTGGTCAAACAGGAGATGGCAAGAGTGAATGTCGACATTCTAGGAATCAGTGAACTAAAATGGACTGGAATGGGTGAATTTAACTCAGATGACCATTATATCTACTACTGTGGGCAGGAATCCTTTAGAAGAAATGGAGTAGCCATCATGGTCAACAAAAGAGTCTGAAATGCAGTACTTGGATGCAATCACAAAAACACCAGAATGACCTCTGTTCATTTCCAAGGCAAACCATTCAATATCATGGTAATCCTAGCCTATGTCCCAACCAGTAATGCTGAACTTGAATGGTTCTATGAAGACCTACAAGACCTTTTAGAACTAACACCCAAAAAAGATGTCCTTTTCATTCTAGGGGACTGGAAAGCAAAACTAGGAAGTCAAGAAACACCTGGAGTAACAGGCAAATTTGGCCTTGGAGTATGGAATGAAGCATGGCAAAGACTAATAAAGTTTTGCCAAGAGAACGCACTGGTCATAGCAAACACCCTCTTCCAACAACACAAGAGAAGACTCTACACATGGACCAGATGGTCAACACTGAAATCAGATTGATTACATTCTTTCCAGCCAAAGAGGGAGAAGCTCTATACTGTCAGCAAAAGCAAGACCAGGAGCTGACTGTGGCTCAGATCATGAAGCCCTTACTGCCAAATTAAGACTTAAACTGAAGAAAGTAGGGAAAACCACTAGACCATTCAGATATGACCTAAATCAAATCCCTTTTGATTATACAGTGGAAGTGAGAAATAGATTTAAGGGACTAGATCTGATAGACAGAGAACCTGATGAACTATGGATGGAGATTTGTGACATTGTATAGGAATACAGGGATCAAGACCATCCCCATGGAAAAGAAATGCAAAAAGGCAAAATGGTTGTCTGAGGAGGACTTCCAAATAGCTGTGAAAGAAGGGAAATGAAAAGCAAAGGAGAAAAAGAAAGATATTCCCATTTGAATGCAGAGTTCCAAAGAATAGCCAGGAGAGATAAGAAAGCCTTCCTCAGTGATCAATGCAAAGAAAAAGAGGAAAACAACAGAATGGGAAAGACTAGAGATCTCTTCAATAAAATTAGAGATATCAAGGGAATATTTCAGGCAAAGATGGGTTCGATGAAGGACAGAAATGGTATGGACCTAACAGAAGCAGAAGATATTAAGAAGAGGTGGGAAGAATACACAGAAGAACTGTACAAAAAAAGATCTTCACGACTCAGATAACCACAATGGTGTGATCAATCACCTAGAGCCAGAAGTCAAGTGGGCCTTAGAAAGCATCACTACATACAAAGCTAGTGGATGTGATGGAATTGCATTTGAGCTATTTCAAATCCTGAAAGATGATGCTGTGAAAGTGCTGCATTCATTATGGCAGCAAATTTAGAAAACTCAGCAGTGGCCACAGGACTGGAAAAGGTCAGTTTTCATTCCAATCCCTAAGAAAGGCAATCGGAAAGAAAGCTCAAACTACCTCACAATTGCACTCATCTCACACGCTAGTAAAGTAATGCTCAAAATTCTCCAAGTCAAGCTTCAGCAATATGTGAACCGTGAACTTCCAGATGTTCAAGCTGGTTTTAGAAAAGGCAGAGGAACAAAAGATCAAATTGCCAACATCTGCTGGATCATCGAAAAAGCAAGAGAGTTCCAGAAAAACATCTATTTCTGCTTTATTGACTGTGTGGATTACAATGAACTGTGGAAAATTCTGAAACAGATGGGAATACCAGACCACCTGACCTGCCTCTTGAGAAACCTGTATGCAGGCCAGGAAGCAACAGTTAGAACTGGACATGGAACAACAGACTGGTTCCAAATAGGAAAAGGAGTACGTCAAGGCTGTATATTGTCACCCTGCTTATTTAACTTATATGCAGAATACATCATGAGAAACACTGGGATGGAAGAAGCACAAGCTGGAATCAAGATTGCTGGGAGAAATATCAATAACCTCAGATATGCAGATGACACCACCCTTATGGCAGAGAGTGAAGAGGAACTAAAGAATCTCTTGATGAAAGTGAAAGAGGAGAGTAAAACAGTTAGCTTAAAGCTTAACATTTAGAAAACTAAGATCATCGCATCTGGTCCCATCACCTCAAGGGAAATAGATGGGGAGACAGTGGAAAGAGGGTCCAAAAACACTGCAGATGGTGACTGCAGCCATGAAATTAAAATATGCTTACTCCTTGGAAGGAAAGTTATGACCAACCTAGATAGCATATTAAAAAGCAGAGATATTACTTTGCCAAGAAAGTTCCATCAGGTCAAGGCTATGGTTTTTCCTGTGGTCATGTATAGATGTGAGAGTTGGACTGTGAAGAAAGCTGAGCACGAAAGAATTGAAGCTTTTGAACTGTGGTGTTGGAGAAGACTCTTGAGAGTCCCTTGGACTGCAAGGAGATCCAACCAGTCCATCCTAAAGGAGATCAGGCCTGGGTGTTCATTGGAAGGACTGATGCTGAGGCTGAAACTCCAGTACTTTGGCCACCTCATGCAAAGAGTTGATTCATTGGAAAAAGACCCTGATTCTGGGAGGGATTGGGGCAGGAGCAGAAGGGTACGACAGCTGAGATGGCTTGATGGCATCAACGACTGGATGGGCACGAGTTTGAGTAAACTCCGGGAGATGGTGATGGACAGGGAGGCCTGGCATGCTGCGATTCATGGAGTCGCAAAGAGTCGGACACGACTGAGCAACTGAAATGAACCTAACTGAGAGACAGTCCTCTGAACCTGCCAGTTGAATCTAATTTTTACCATAGGATTCTTAACTTGGCTAGAGAAGTTCAGTTTCTTAGCTATACCCTCTGATCATGACAGATAAAAATACTTTAAGGATACATGACAGATACAGCCTACAAATCAAATATTCTTACATTGTACACAGACACATTATCTCTCTTCAAAGGTACAAAGGAAATTCACCTCCTTGATGAATTGTTACCTACTTTTCCTAGATGAAAGTACCATCTTCTTCCTTATGGCTTCCTAACTTCATTCTCACCATTTTTATTTCCCTGACCACATTCTGACTTATAGTTAATTATCTGAACAACACTAATCCCAAATCCTTTAATTCACTTCCCATGGGGCTACATGGGTATGCCAACTCTCCTGAAGTTACTTGTAGTTGAGTATCAAACATGGCAGAAACTGGCCAGCCATTTGTCCTTTCTGAGGTAAATCTTATAATTAAAAACAAATAGCCAGCCTCTGGCATTTTGGATAATCTGACAACTGGACAAAATCTTAACTGCTATTCCTATAATTAAAAACAAATAGCCAGCCTCTGATATTTTGGATAAACAGATGACGGGACAAAATCTTAACTGCTATTCCAGATAAAAGTTCCCTTTGTGTTAATGTCTTTCTTTTAGAGAGAACTTGCATTCTAGATAGCGTTCAGGTAAACAGAGACGGGACTTATATGTTAGCTGGAAAAAAAACCCACTGTTGCAGGAAACAAAAGTAGACAAATCACTCATCTTCTGTATACTTCAAAACTCATTTTATTAGGAGCTGGCAGCTCAGGCAGTAAAGAGTCCGCCTGTAGTACAGGAGACCTGGGCTCCATCCATGGTCAGGAGGATCCCTGAAAGAGGGCATGTCAAACCACTCCAGTATTCTTACTTAGAGAATCCCCATGGACAGAGGAGCCTGGCGGGCCACAGTTCAAGGGGTCGTCAGTTCATGGGGCCATAAAGTGTTGGACAGGACAGAGCAACTACACACAGCAAACTTCTCTAGTTGACATACTGACATTTAGAAACAGTTTCTCTCACTAGTGTGCCTAACTACAACTCCTGCTTTTCAATGGAAGATCAAAGAAAAAAGTAATATTCCATAACAGGCAAGTAATTATTTCTATCAATGATTTGTTCTTAAAACTAAGCTAGAGAAATACATTGTGAGATAGAGCATATAATGAGAAGTATAAGAGATCCAAACAGGGAAGCTGTTCAACCAATCGATAATATTCTTTTAGGAAAAAAGAAAAAAAACTCAGTTTGGAATCATGTTTTATATAGAGATTTGCATAATCTTTGGACAGGTAAAGGATTTTCTACTATAATTTTCCTTTTCCAGTTGAAAAAACCAACCCATAGAGAAGCAAAGATAGGTTTTCCAAGTCAAAGAGTAGTTATGTTAGGATTCTGATGAGAGCCCGGTGACAGGCCTTAGGGTCCAGTTGCTTCATTTTTAGGCTGACAGGCTGGAGATTGGGGTACCCAGTAATGGTGCCATCTTCAGGCTGAATTGCGTTTATTTTGAGAAACGTCTTTCTCTGCTCTTAGGCCCTCAACTGATCGCATATAATCCACAATCTATAGGTTTAAATGTTAATTACCTCAAAGAAAATATGTTCCAAGGTGAGCATGTCAAAGAACTACAATTTTAAAGAAATGTGCAATTCTATGGAATATGTTATCATGTGACACTTTATTTGGAATTGAATATCTATGCTACCTATTCCACATTCAAGACCTTGAACGGAAAACAAGATTGACTTTTTTTTTTTTCCCCCATTTAATCATGTCCAGTGTTTTAGTGCATGCTGGTGGCTGTTCCAAAATTTCAGAGGCTGGGCGGTTTATAAACCATGTTATTTGTCACCGTTCTGGAGGCTAGAAGTCCAAGATCGGGGTGCCAGCATGGTTGAGTGAGTGAGGGCCTCTTCCAGGATATATCTCTGAATAAAAGGGATGAGCAAGTATTTCAGGCCTCTTTCACAAGAGCCCTAACCCATTCATGTGGGCTCTGCCCTGATGGCCTCACCATTTTCCAATGGTCCCACCTCCTATAATCATCACTTTGGGGATTAGGTTTTCAACATATGAATTTTGGAAGAACACAAGCATTTAGACCATGGCACCCAACGAGGAGACTGACTTGTCTAAGGTAACCCAGTGCCTCATGCATACTGAATGCTCTGTGGTGCTGATAGGAAGCCAAGGACTAAGGAAGTTGAATAAGGACCAGCAGCCCCAGGTGGAGGGTCTGAGATGGCAAACTCCTTGATGGACTTCACAATGATATGTGAGTGTCTCCAGTGTCTTCCTTGGTTATCAGTCATTGAGGAATCTCCCCCTCCTATACATGTTCCTATTTGAAATATGAGTTAATTACTGAGTTCTTAGACAAAGTACCATTTGACCAACATGATAATATATGCATATTAATAAAAAGGCCTTTGACAGATACAAATTTCAGAGTGGAAAGTCCTCAAGACTTTATTCACTTCAGATAGCAATTATAAGTTTGGGGATCTCCCAGGCCCATTCTTGGGTTCCATAATCAGCTAGGACTCCAAGAGCTCACTGAAAGCTGTTATAGATGTGGTTATATTTTGTTCCAGTTCTTTAATTTATTTTTAATTCATTTTTAATTTTTACTGAAGTATAATCATTTACAATGCTATAAATGTCAGTTTTTGTTGAACAGTGAATAACTTGTATATACATATGTATATCCGCTTTTGTTTAGATTCTTTTCTCATATAGCAACAAACAGGTTCCAAAAAGGAAAAAGAGTATGTCAAGTTTGTATATTGTTGCCCTTCTTATTTAACTCATATACATAGTACACCATGAGAAACGCTGGGCTGGATGAAGCACAAGCTGGAATCAAGATAGCCGGGAGAAATATCAATAACCTCAGATATGCAGATGACACCACCCTTATGGCAGAAAGTGAAGAAGAACTAAAGAGCCTATTGATGAAAGTGAAATAGGAGAGCGAAAATCTTGGCTTAAAGCTCAACATCAGAAAAGTAAGTTCTTGGCGTCCCGTTCCATCGCTTCATGGCAAGTAGACGGGGAAACTGGACAGTGGCTGACTTTGTTATTATGGGCTCCAAAATCACTGCAGATGGTCACTGCAGCCATGAAATTAAAAGATACTTCCTCGTTGGAAGGAAAGTTATGACCAACCTAGACAGCATATTAAGAAGCAGAGACATTACTTTGTCAACAAAGTTCCGTCTAGTCAAGGTTATGTTTTTTCCAGTAGTCCGGTGTGGATGTGAAAGTTGGACTATAAAGAAAGCTGAGAACGATAGAATTGAAGCTTTTGAACTGTGGTGTGGAGCAGACTCTAGAGAGTCCCTTGGACTGCAAGGAGATGCAACCAGTCTATCCTAAAGGAGATCAGTCCTGAGTGTTCATTGGAAGGACTGATGTTGAAGCTGAAGCTACAATATCTTGGCTACCTGATGCAAAGAGCTGACCCATTTGAAAAGACCGCAATGTTGGGAAAGATTGAAGGCACGAGAAGAAGGGGATGACAGAGGATGAAATTGTGTGGTGGCATAACCGAGTCAATGGACATGAGTTTGGGTAGATCCTGGGAGTTGGTGATGGACAGGGAGGCCTGGCATGCTCGGTTCATGGGATCGCAAAGAGTAGGACACGACTGAGTGACTGAACTGAACTAAACTCAAGTAGTTCATTACAGAGTTGAGTAGCGTTTCCTGTTCTATGCAACAGGTCCTTATTAGTTATCTATCTTATATAAGTGTGTACACATCAATCCCAATGTCACAATTCATCCCTCCCTACTTCCCCCTGGAACCATAAGATACTTTTCTACATTGTGACTCTCTTCCTGTTTGTAAATAAGTTCATTTCTACCCTTTTGCAATATTCCACATATCAGTGATATCATATGCATTTGTCTTTCTCTTTCTGACTTACCTCACTTTGTATGACAATATCCAGGTCCATCCATATTGCTTCTGATAGCATTATTTTGTTCCTTCTTATGACTGAGTAACATTATATTGTATATCTGCACTGCATCTTCTTTGCCCATTTCTCTGTTGATGGACATTTAGGTTGCTTCTATGTTCTGGCTATTGTAAACGGTGCTGCAATGAACACTGCTATGCTTAATCACTTAGTCGTCCCCGACTCTTTGCGACCCGATGGATTGTAGCCTGCCAGACACATCTGTCCATGGGTGTAGTCCCCGTGGACAATAATAGGCAAGAAGATTGGAGTGGGTTGCCATCCCCTCCTCCAGGGGATCTTCCCAACCCAGGGATCGAATCCAGGTCTCTCGCATTGCTGCTGCTCAGTTGCTTCAGTCATGTCCGACTCTGTGTGACCACATAGACAGTAGCCCACCAGGCTCCACCGACCCTGGGATTCTTCAGGCAAGAGTACTGAAGTAGGGTGCCATTGCCTTCTCTGTCTCGCACTACAGGTCAATTCTTTATCATCTGAGCCCCCAGGGAAGTCCTGTTGAAGCAAGGAACACTGAGGTGCATGTATCTTTACAAAGTATGATTTTCTCTTGGTATATATCCAGCGGATTACAGCTTTTTAAAAGATACAGATAAAAACCTGCCCAGGAAAAGGCATATAGGGCAGAGTCAAAGGAAATGTGAAACATGGAACAGATGTGAGGAATTAGCTTAATTTGTAAACCAGGAACTCTACCAGAAGAAATTTAAGTTCATAAAAATATTACGATGCTAAAACCCACAATTTAGACAGAGAATAGGGTAGGGTAGTGTATATAGACATTCAAAACTCTCCATTGCTTAGTGCATCAGGCACTCAAAGACCACCCTCACCGAAGTCTTTCTCTATTGCTCAACCTACAGGTACCACCATGCAGAAAGAGATAGCTCTACCCCACAGGCAGTTGAACCCTACTTTTATGGCCTCGTGGCTTTCCTTAAGAAGCATTCGATGCAGCAGATTTCCTCCATCCCATCCCATCCAGCTGACTCCCCACGGTCAACAGGAGTCCTCATCCCAGGTTCATTCTGCAGTCCCCATGGCTCCAGCATCCAGCTTCCGTGGACACCAGTGGACTTACAACTCTGTCCGAGGTATGAAAGGCAGCAGCATGGCTTGTCTATGTGTTTCTTACTCCATTCAGATGGTTACAGCTTAGTTCGTTCAGTCCCCAGCAGCTTCAAATGACTCCCCCATTCCAGTGGACGGCCATGGACGCGGGATCTCTCCCCTGTGCTTCAGCTCCCTCACCTCCAGTTGCAGGCTGCTCCCACGTGCTCTCCTCCTTCTTTCCCCTTCTTCCTCATCCCTTCTTTCCTTTGTCCTACTGAGTTCTGTGTGGATCCGGATATTCCTTCTCAGTATTCAGGGCATCCTGCCAGTATTCACTGGTCTTCTGTGAGAACTGCTGAGTCTTTAGACGTTCTTGATACATTGGTAGAGAGAGGTGTACCCCACTTCCACCTACCCCTCCGTCATCTTGTCCACCCCCATTTGTGCATGTATTAGAAACAAGTTTCCCTTTATATTAAGATCATTGCCATCACCACACAGGTTTAACTTTTGCTTTTTGAGGAGAACACAGGTTAGTTCCACTCTCTTCAGTTGAGTCAGTTTTTCAGTCATGTCCGATTATTTGTGACCCCATGGACTGTGGCACGCCAGGCTTCCCTGTCCATCCCCAATACCAGAGCTTACTCAAACTCATGTTTGTTGAGTAGGTATGCCACTTGATGATGTCCACTCTCTCAGAGATTTTTTTTCTTTGAGATTCCTTATAATTGAGATCGGATTTTATTTTTCTTTGTCTAACTTAATTTACCTAGTGTAATGTCCTCCAGTTTCATCCATGTTGCCATATATGGAAGGATTTCTTTCTTTTTCTAATGGCTAAATAATATTTACCTATATATGTCAAATTACATTGTCTTAATCCATTCATCTGTTGAAAGATACTCAGGTTGTTCCTATACCAAGGCTACTGTGAATGATGCTGCAATGAACATGGGAATACAGATCTCTGTTTGAGAAAATGATTTCATTTCCTTTGACTATATATCCAGAAGGGGGATAATGGATCACATAACAGTTCTCT
Source organism: Cervus canadensis (assembly GCF_019320065.1). Lineage (NCBI taxonomy): Eukaryota > Metazoa > Chordata > Mammalia > Artiodactyla > Cervidae > Cervus > Cervus canadensis. The sequence continues at coordinate 16,845,814 of NC_057413.1, forward strand.
TTTAAATTTCTTGGGGAATCTCTACAGTATTTTTCCATGGGAGTTGCACCGGTATGCATCCCTACCAACAGTGCATAAGCACTTCTTTTTCTCCATATCCTCGACAAGATTTGTAATTTCTTGCATTTTTGGTACCTGCCATTCAAACAGGTACGAGGTGATATCTCTTGTGCTTTTGATCTGCATTTCCTTTGATTATTAGCAATGCTGAGCATCTTGTCATATACCTCTTGACCATCTATATGTCTTATTTGTGGGAAAATGTCTATTCTTTAAAGATGTAGCATACATTATGTTTACTATATTCAAATATACAAAACTCTGTTTCCTAACTATATATCAACAATGAACCAGCAGTTGAATAGAGTAAAAACGCCCATTTACTATTGCATCACAAAAAGATAAAACACAGAAATAGACTTAAGCAAGATGATGAAAGATTTTATACAAAACCTTTAAGACATTGATAAGAGAAATTTAAAAAGAGCTGAAGATATGTAAAGTTAGGTTGTCTGTTCAGTGTGTTTCTTGAGGTAGGATTTGTATTACTATAACCTTCCCTCTTAGAACTGCTTTTGTTGCATCCTATCGGTTTTAGATCATCATGTTTTCATTGTGCTTTGTTTCTAGGAATATTTTGATTTCCCTTATTTCGTTAGTAACCTGTTTATTATTTAGAAATGTGTTGTTGAATCTCCATCTGTTTCTGTTCTTTAAAGGTGTTTTTTCCCCTATAATCTATATCTAATCTCAGAGTGTTGTGATCACAGAAAATGCTTGATACAATTTCAATTTCCTTAAATTTACTGAGGTTTGATTTGTGACCCACAATGAGGAAAATGTTCCATGTGCACTTGACAAGGAAGTGTTTTCTACATGTGATGGAATGTGCTGAAGATATCAATTAGGTCTGTTTGCTCTAATATTTCCTTGTAGGCTTATGTTTCCTTATTAATTTTCTGTTTTGTTGATCTGCCCATTGGTACAGGTGCAGTGTTGACATGGCCTACTATTATTGTGTTACTGCCAATTTCCCCTTTTGTGTCAGTTAGTGTTTTCCTCATGTATTGAGGTGCTCCTATGTTGGCTACATAAATATTTAAAATTGTTTTGTCTTTTTCTTGGACTGACCCTTGATCATTTGGTAGTGTTCTTCTTTATCTCTTATAATAGTTTTTACTTTAAGGTCTATTTTTTCTGATACGAGAATTGCCAATCCAGCTTTCTTCTGATTTCCATTTCCATGGAATATCTTTTTTCATCCACTCACTTTCAGTCTCTATGTGTCTCTAGGACTGAAGTGGGTCTCTTTTAGACCGCATATATATGGGTTTTGGTTTTCTATCCATTCATCCAGTCTGTGACTTTTGGTAAGAATAGGAGAATATAATAGCAAATAAAACAACTGATAAAGGATCACTTTCCAAAATACAAGCAGCTCAAATAAGTCAGTCATCAAAAGTAAATGTATTGAAGAGTAATTGATGTAAATGTATTGAAGGAAGAGTAAATGTATTGAAGAATCTGAAGATCAGACTGTAGATTACAGACACTGTAAGTTTTTCCTTACAAAACAGAAGCCTGTGTGTTTCTGGCATTGCTTTCTTTATTTCGGATCACCTGTTTGGTGATTGCAGTTCACAGCATACATCCTTCACTCAATAGCAATCACCCTACACTGAGCTATGTGTGCTCAGACTAGCCCTACTAACTACAAAAAACTAATCATTACATGTTTAATCTTGAGGCATCTAAAATCCAAGGTGATTTTCAGAATTTTCGACTCCATTGTTTTCTACATTCTATTTCAAAATTGAAACACCTAGTAAGGAGTGAGTAGGGGACCTCAATAATACATGGGTAGAAAGTCATTTAAAACTGGGAGCATTACTGGAGTATAATTTGGGGGACTGTATTATTACGAATACTATTGTAATTTTATTCCCTTTAATTCTCTGGTATACTAGTTTGATATTTATTTAAAATAGTAATACAGCCACTATGGAGAACAGGGTGGAGATTCCTTAAAACACTGGAAAGAGCACTGCCAGATTACCAAGCAATCCCACTACTGGGCATACACAATGAGGACACCAGAAATGAAAGAGACACATGTACCCAATGTTCATTGCCGCACTGTTTTTAAAGGGCAGGACATGGAAGTAATCTAGATGCCCATTAGCAGATGAATAGATGAGAAAACTGTGGTCATATACACAATGGAATATTACTCAGCCATTAAAAAATAGATTTGAATTAGTTCTAATAAGGTGGATGAAACTGGAGCCTAGTAAACCAGAAAGAAAGAAACCAGAAAGTAAACCAGAAAGAAAAACACCAATATAGTATACTAATATATATATATATATATATATATATATATATATATATATATATGGACTTTAGAAAGATGGTATCGATAACCCTGTATGCGAGACAGCAAAAGACACACAGATGTATAGAAGCGTTTTGGACTCTGTGGCAGAGACGGGGGTGGGATGACTTGGGAGAAAGACATTGAAACATGTATGTATATTATCACATGTGACACGAATCACCATTCCGGGTTCTATGCATGATCCATGGTGCTTGGGATGGTGCACAGGGATGACCCAGAAGGATGGGATAGGGAGGAGGTAGGAAGGGGGTTCAGGATGGGGAACACATGTACACCCATGGCGGATTCCTGTCAATGCATGGCAAAACCAACACAATATTGTAAAGTAGTTGGCCTCCAATTGAAATAAAAAAAAATAAAATAAAATAGTAATACCAACATAGAGACACATAGCACTCAAGTTACAGTAGATTGAGAAAGACAAAGCTTATGAAGCAAGAACTGAAATCACTGAAAATTAGCAATGGTATCAAATGAAGGGACAGTATTGCCTAGAAAGAAATCAGAGTTCTCCAATTTTTTGGAAACAACACGAACAAGCCAGATGGGAGCCAACTAGCTTAAGCTATATATCAGAAACTTCACCATAAGGAAAATAAAGTTAATAAAAATATGCTGATGCTGAACGCCAAAATCCAGACAGTAAGCGAATAGGGTAGGGTATATGTAGATACTGAGAACTACTCAGAGAGGTGGACATGGAAGCAAATACACTAATGAGCATCAGAAAAAACAAAGCTCAAAAGGGTCTAAAAAGTAAATCATAAAGAGACTTGGTAGTCTGATCAAAAAAATAAGAGGATCAAATTAGACACCAAAATAGAAAGACTTGTGCACATGATAGAAACAGAGAAAGCTCAGGAGAGAAAGTTTCGGACCTAGTGGACCAGCGAACAGAAGCCTCCAGCATCAGGAACAGAAACCCTGAACAGGACTCATGACTGTGCGCTCCGGGAACAGTCTCAGTTTCAAAGTTTGGGCGCTATACCGCCTAAAGTGAACGCAGACCAGGACTATAGCTTGCTATGACACTGAGTCACAGACAATAGTGTCTGTTAGTTTACTTTTCTCATTCAACTATAAAGTTAGTGAATCACTAACCAATGATAATTGACACCATCAGTTTCCAGTCAGATCCTCTTTAGTCATACAATGGATATCTGAACCTGTTATATGATCCCCAACTACAGTTTTAATCATTAAATTTATTGATGTTTAATTGAAGGCTAATTACTTTACAATACTGTACTGCTTTCGGCCAAACATCAACATGAATCAGTCATAGGTTTACCTATACCCCTCGATCTTGAACCTCCTTCCCACCTTCCTTCCCATCGCAACCCTCGAAGTTGTTAGAAAAATATGGAAGGCTTCACACATTTGTGTGTCATCATTGGGCAGGGGCCATGCTAATCTTGTCAGTATTATTCCAATTTTCTAACATATGTGCTACCAAAGCAAACACACAAGTAACACTTTAACAGAATAAAAAATCATATAGTTAGTCATCTACCAACAAAATATCAATTACACTAGGAATTAGAATATTCTGCTATATTTACTGCCACTTATAAAATTGAATTTTATAAGGTCCAAAGTCCCACGTAGTAATTAAGCATATATTGATTCATAACACATGTATACATGCACAGAAATACATGCACACAAGTACATCTATGTTATACAAGCTATATTCTCCTTGCCTGTCACATAAGGTCTTTAGTTGATGAAAGACATAGTCCCAAATTTTTCCAACTTATACGTCTTCCTTTTAAGAATCACTTCGTTGATTTTCATCACTTAATTTTAAATAACCTTTTTATTCTTAGATACCATGCCCCTTTAAACTAAGAGCAGAGAAAACCTAGTAAATGCTGATATCTTATCCTTAATTACCACTCTTCTGTTAAGTTGTAGAAAGAATCATGTTGAATCTCATTCAGTAGGATAAAATCCCTATGTTATCAGTTCTTATGTCGAAACTCAATTCTTGCTCACTTTAGTCTTAAATTCTGCTTACTTACAAAGGACAGACAGGAAAAGTAATATTAAAATCACGCTTGCAAGAGTCTATGATTTCATGCTTCTGTTGGCCAAAGGTAGGGCAAGGAATAATTTCTGAAATATTACAATACATCATGGAAGCCTGAAGGTCTAGTTCTCCTATCAAAGAGGAGATGTTTGGAGATAGTTTGAAAACTCAGCCCCATGGTTGTCAGGATGTGCTCCCGATCGGACAGATGGATTTTCTCCCTGAAACGTCACAGTCAGGAAAGGCCAGGCATGTCCGCAGAGTCAGTGATGGGGGCCTGGGTGCTGAGAGGTAAGATTCTTGGATGACCATCTGGAGATTTACCTGCCATTGTCTCAAAGAAACAAACGTAGTGAGAAGACTAAAGATGAATAAAAGTAGAAGAAATATCAGTAGAAGAAAGTCTAGCCAGGAGAACCAAGCCCCAACACTGATAATTGTCAAAGACTTTAACAGTGAGTGTTTTATAGACAGAGCAGAACAAGTGGATGAAACCAATGATCTAGGGTCACTTTTGTTCAGCAGTAAAAGACAAGATATTTTTCGCTTTAAGCAGAGAGTCATCACAGCTCCTGATGTGGTCCTGGTTACACACATGCAGACCGAGAGCCCACAGGCATATGTGATGTGACATCAGGAAGTGAGCAGATGACTGCATTGGTGCCCAGTCACCTCCATCTGCTAATAATGGGACCTGGGGAAAATTACTTGCCCTCTCCAAGGCATTGCATCTTCATTAACATAACTTAATGATCACAGTGAAGATGAAGGCTATCTCACAGGGCTACTGTGAAACACAAATTTTAAGATGTTTTAAAGCTTTGGGGAAAGTATCAAAGACATGCATGGGGTTATGAAGGTGAGTTAGCAGATCCAAGGTACAGTACCTTTTTCTCTTAGTATTCTCTCTGTACTCAATAGTAGCGATCAGTCAGTCATGTGTTTACTCTTACCCCAGCATGATGTAAACCACACAGATCAACTGTATACTTCTTGTCATTTCTGTGTCTAAAATTCAATCATTAGTCAATGTAGAGTGAAAAAATTATAAACTCCTAGAGGGCCTCTCTGGTCAGAGTCTGCAGAGTCCCGACATTAAAGTGTCTTAAAATAATGGCCTAAAGACTCCTGCTCAGAATTAAGTTCCAAATGTCTGCAGACCACAGAAGTACTTCTGGGAGCAATATGAAAATGCAAGGAGTATCCTACGTCTCCAAATATGTATCTGTGCAAATATCATCATCCTCCTAAATTTACACAGAAGGAACTCCTTCTTCCTCACCACAGCTACTACAGATCCAATTCCTGCTCAGAGCAACAGGGAAAGAGAGGGCTTCCCTCCACAGGATGGATTTAATAACCTCAAGTGACTAGATCATCTCAGAATGGCTCATGTTTTTATTTTAGCAGGGTCCTGCCTGCTCCTGTTGCTGGTCCTGTCAAATCTGCTCCTGTGCCAAGGCAACGTATGCCCATCCTGCGGTCCTGATGTGTTTGGCATCCCCCTGAAGTTCCTTAGAAAAACGTTTAGCCGTGTCTCTAGGCTGTCCCACGACATGCATAACCTTTCCACAATAATGTTCAATGAGTTTGTAAGTACTGTGGTGGTGGTTTAGTTGCTAAGTCGTGTCCGACTCTTGTGACCCCATGGACTGTTGACCGCCAGGCTCCCAGAAGGACCTTTGTGTAAGTGACTGGGTCATACTGTCCTTTCAACAAGAGGGCTACATCAGCCTAAATTCAAATAACACACTCTCTAGGTTAAAGGCGCCGTCAGCTCATAAGATATGGAAATTGAAGAAAGGACTAGTTTTGTGAAATCTCAAAGTTTCCAAAGAAGTGCAACAACTGTGTCAATTTCCTTTTTCATTTTCTTTTTAAAATTTCCAAAATAAATGATTTTGTATTTGTCAGCTAAGAATACATAAAAGATTACAATAGACTCAGTGGAATAAACACCAGAAATTTGTTTCCTCACAGCTCTGGGGGCTAGAAGTCCCCGATCAGGCACCAGCAAGGTGAGGTTCTGGTAAGAACTCTTTCTTCCCAGGATGGCTTCTCCGTGCGTCCTCACACAGGGTGTGGGGTGGGGAAGAGAGACAGAGGAAAGGACACACAGACACAGAGACAGAAGAGAAAATTCTCTGGTGTTTTGCTTCATGGAGACACCTAAATTATTGGATGAGTTTTCCACCCTGAGAGCTCATTTAACCTTAATGGGCTTTGCTGGTGGCTCAGATGTTAAAGAATCTGCCTTCAATGGGAGAGATCTGGGTTCTATCCCAGGGTCTGTAAGATTCCCTGGAGAAGGGAACGGCAAGCCACTCCAGTATTTTTGCCTGAGAAATACCATGGACAGGGGATTCTGGTGGGCTATAGACCATGGCGTACCAAAAAGTCAGAACCCTTTTCAAAACACAGTTTTTTGGCAGTTCGGGCTCTAACACATGAATTTGAAGAACACACATTCAGTCCATAATAACCCGACAGAAAGCAGTTTTAGGTGGGATTGTGGAAAACAAAGCATGTTGATTTTCTCGTCCTTCAGGGTCTCTCTGGGCTTTCTTCTCCAGGCTCAGAGTAAATAGCCAATAAATGAGAACTGCTCTGCAGTGAACTGGGTGGATGGAACATGTTAAACAAAGCTGCATCCCGGTCACAAAAACGAATACTGGTAGCTTTTTTAATGCTACAAATTATTGTTTTATGATTTGTAGTGAATAGTTTTCGAGCTACTATAGAAGCAGAGTTTACAATTGGAAACAATTATTCTCTTTCTGATGCAGGTATATGAAAGTTGTATGTTAATTCTTTTAGGTCACTCAAGGAGCACACAGTAGAGCAGACAGCTAATAAAAGGCGGTACTAAAGGTTTCTATTAAATTTACATAGTTTTTTGTACTCACTAGTTTTTGTTTCATCCTCCATTTTTGACTTTCCATTTTTTCCAAACTCTTCCAAGTAAAGTCTTCAAATGTTCATAACTTCCGCAAAAGATTAGTTTTTCTCTATCAAAGTGTTAGTTAACATTTTTCTACTCTTATTATTCTCAGTCCATTGCTTAGTATTTCCTATAACTTTATGCCGTGTTTTCCTGACGTACCATTTTGTCACCAAAAACAGTATTGTGTTCTGCACCTGGGATGAACACTAATCATTTTGGTGAGTGGGTTCAAAGATAAGTCAGAGTCATTACTGTATTACTCCTTATAGGGGAGTATATTGGCTCTAACCCACAGTAAACAAGAGATTAAATGGTTAAATAGAGGTGCATGCATGCATTCTAAGTCACATCATTTGTGTCCAACTCTTTGCAACCCTACTGACTGTAGCTCAACAGGCTCCTCTGTCCATAGGATTCGCCAGGCGAGAGTCCAGGAGTGTGCTGCTGTACCCTCTTGCAAGGGATGCTCCTCACCAAGGGATCAAACCTGAGTCTTCTTATATCTCCTGCATTGGCAGGAATGTTCTTTACCACTACTGTCACCTGGGAAGCACCAAGTATTGGTACAAAAGTACTATATTTGGTTTAAATACTAAAAAAATTTTAAAAAGTGATAAAATAGAGAAGGGAAAATTTGAGCTTAGAAAAGTTAGATGTAAAATCATTTTTATAGAGACAATATATAGAAAAAGTAGGAAAAGAATGACTTTCAAATTTTGTGATGCCCCCCCCCCCACAGTTAAAAAATTACACGTCTATCAAACATGTTAATGTTCTAGTATAGGGTTCATCTACTGAATGCCCAACAACCCTAACTAATTGCCTGATCACTTTCAGGATGCAAAGTATTCCCAGAGTATACCGGAGTATATCAATGCCACCAATGACTGCCACACCAATCCCATCCATGCTCCTGAAGAAACAGAAAAAGCCCAACTGGTGAATGTGAGTCTTTCACCTGGGTTTTTCACCAGATCGAATGAGACAGTATGTAGCTTACCAGGCTTCAGAATATTAGAGGTAATGGTAACTGTACATGCAAAAAACAGTGGAGGAACTGTAAGCAGTTGAAGAGAAATTATATTATGCACTTGATGATGCATGAGCGAAATCAAGGGATGACTAAAGATCTGTAGTAGCAAAGGAAATAACAGATCAATAAATTGTCCATGCAGACAAGATTAGTTCAAGGAATGCATTAAACACAGGATTGCAGCTGTTATTCTGTACAAGAACAGGAAAAGAATGGGAACTTCCATGTGTAAAATATAAGATTGCAAAATTGATGAATGTGTAAGAAACACACCCCAGTTTTGAGTACTCCCTGTTACTAGTGACTCCTATTTGGGAGTCCTATACTGCAGCACTCGAGCCAGCGCGTCTGCCTTTCAAAGCTCTCCTGAATCTGCTCTACTTCTCTAACACCTCCTCATTCATCAGTCTCAACGACTCCTCTGTCACCTTTTATTTTTAATTTGTAAGTCTCTGCCAAAATGGCCTATATAACGTTGCTTTGCGTCTCATGGCCGCAAATATTGTCTCTGTTTTGAGGACAACACAGTTTATGTATCAAGCCTCAATCATTTATGGCAGCTTCAAATTTTCACCATTATAATCTCTCTTTTCTGATTTCCTGCATTTTCCTTCATCCTAACATTATTCAAAAGATCTTCACATGCATCCCTCCTTAACATACTATCTTTTCTCTCTACAACTTTCTTAATGATATCAGCATTCTTTTCCTCTGTTAAGCTCATTAATAATGAGGATGATCAAGTAAAGGGAAAGGTCAAAGAAGGGAAGGAGGAGGGATTTTTCAATAAGCTTGAATTTAAAGTTTATTGAGAGTTACTACATGTCCATACGTTTTACTAAGCACTTTATGTGCATTACTATATTTAATCCTACTCAGTTCTCTGTTCTTTTCCACTAAAACAGTTCATGGCTGTAAAGAAATCAAGCATATTAACTAGAGATCTTCAGCCCCCAGGATTTTCATGCTCAATTCTAATACTAGTAGTGAACTGGGGGGAAAACCCTCCATTGTGAATCCCACTGATGCTGTTACTAAAGACAACGCTGTGCCATTTTCTGCCCGGACACAAGTCAACAAGACAGACTCTTCTGATACCAGCATGGGGGCTGGTGTTGGGATCAACTGAGGAAAGAAAGCCTGTTTAGGAATGTCTTCTGTTCTTCATTGTCTCTTTGTTTTAATATCATAAAACAAACCATGAATCAAAAATCAATATGAATGACTCATCTGATCCATTGATATGAAAGATCACTGCTGGGTGACAATGATGTGGGCACAGGCAAAACGCTTCTTTCCTGGGTCAGGTACTGCAGGCACATACTGACTTGTCATAATATACTTAGATTTCTCTCATGCAAATAGACAAACATAATAGAACTCAGTGAGTGGGTAGTAGAATTTCAGAAGAAAAAAGAAATTCATGTTATAAATTAGAAATCATCAGAAGAATAATTCCTAAATTAACCCAGATTTTTAATAATCCAGTGAAGTGTGAACTAATAGCTTAATTTTATAATTTTGCAACTTTTACTACCTTCAAAAATCTCTCCATATACATAGGAATAACCAAAAGTCTTGTAGGTCAGCTGCTCTGAGCAAAGATCACATGTTACCAAAACTACTGAATTATGATTATTTTAATGAGACTTTTTCTTCTGTTTGCTTAGAATGAAGACCTTACTAAGTGGATACTCATGTTACAGTACCTTTGGGGAGATCCTCTGTATGCCCTAGTCCATGACCTGCGGTTTGGGATATATCTCTCAGATACTATCCTATCAAGTGCCAGAGAGAATTTTAAAAAATTACACAAACTTCAAACAATCTTAGAGAGGCAATTCAGCCAGGTGAGCATCCTGCAGAGGGCTTTCTTGCTTTGTTGATGACTCTGTAATGCATAAGGAGTTTTGAAATATCTCATTTTGTAAGAAAAAGATTCATGACTTTTATATGCTAGACTGCTCCTAAATAAAGCAGGAGCCTGCTCATTCATAGCGATAGATTCAACTGTAAAGGAATCAGAATTTCACTGCAATTTTTTTTTCACTCTAATTTTTGTCATGTGCTGCCTTCCCTGCATTGCACATAATTCCACCAAAAGCTTGCCTCTTCCTGGGCACAGGTGGTTGAAATATTTTCAACAGCAAGAGAATAACAGAACAGAATTTCCAAGCTCATCATTTTCCTCAAAGTATCCCAGGATATCTGCTATTGAAGTTCCCTTTGTCTTCTTTCTCTGATCTCCTCAAACAAAGGATGAGAGTGGGAAGGAAGAGAAGAGAAAGTTAAAACAACTTGAGTTATGTTTCTACTTTTTAGATTCCTGAATGTTTTCTCATAGGCTGGCTCCAAAATCCATACCTAGAGAGTTTTATATTCCTATGTGTTCCCTAAATCTTAATTTGATAATTACAAAGGACAAAGATAAGTAAATATTAAGAAAACACATAATAAGTCATTTTCTTTTGGTTATTCAGGTTGTTGTTCCAGTCAGGATGAAGTTGGCCAAGGATCTCATATATTGGCAAGGACTCCCATCCCTTGTGTCCAGCGATGAAGATATACGTCATTTTGCATTTTATATCCTGTTCAAGTGCCTGAGCAGGGATTCCCATAAACTTGACATGTACACCAAGATCCTGGCATGCCGAAGCAGTGACGAGTGCTAAATCCGCATCCATCCCATCCAGTTCTGAGATGGTCCTAATGATCTATGCCTTAGCAAGCTTTTTTGAAATTACAGCTTTTCATGCATGCTCTGTGAAATAGGTCTCCTCTTAAAAAAATAAACACAGACTCTGTAGAGATGCCAAAATCTAAGAGGGTAATTTGTTAACATTTCTTATTTTCATTTAATAGAAAATCAAAAGAAAAGCCACCCCTACAATTGACAGAATGAAGCTCCTATTTAAATTAGTCACAAATAGCAGAAGATGGCATTACAAGAAGACCATTAAGAGATTACATAAGAATCACAGCCAGTTATTCTGGGTCAAGTTATGAGAATCAAAGTACTAGACAATTGTTCATGGTTCTGGCCATGCTACCAAGAAGACTGAATCCTCAGGAGTCTTTATGAAAGCCAGCCACGAACTGTCAGCACACTGTCACAGTGTTACACCAGACAGGATCAGTGCTTCGCACCTTTGTACAAATAGCATGAGGTTTACTGAACTGTCTGAAGATTGTTAGGATGTTGTCTTAGACCTTCTGGGTTGCTATAACAAAATATTACAGACTTATAAACAATGAAACTGGATTTCCACAATGTGTTCATGCAGGGTCCTTTCTGGTCACACACTTCTTATTGTATCCTCAAACGGGGGAAGGGCTCGGGAGCTCTGTGTATTTCTTATACATAAAAGCACTCATCTCATTGAGGAGGCTCCATCCTTATAGCTCCATCACCTCACAAAGGCACCACATATGGATGCCATAACCATGGGGATCAGGATTTCATCATATGAAATTCCTTGGGGACACAAAGGTTGAGACCATAGCAGATACAAATGTTATCTGGCTCCATCCTCTTCCAGTGGCTGTCTTCACCCACACTACACTGCATCCTCTTTTTCTGCATCACCTTGCAACCATTCCATACATTCTATCACTATGGGTTTCACAAGGTCAGGTTAGTCAAGTGTCAACTCCATCTCATATTCAGCCTATTCAATGTTTCCCTCTACTCTGCTGAGGCCCAGGGGACCTTCCAGGAAGCATTGATATGTCCATTTCTGCAAGGTTCCTTCTCTCTCCTTCTCTGGATCTTCATTCCTTGGGCCATGTTGGAACAGGGTAGATGGTAACGAGATGGGAAAGTTCTGACATCACTGGCTTATGTGGAGCTGTTGTACCCTTCTCTTGGTCCAGACAGACTGATCTGAAATTCCCCTTGACTGACAAGTGTTTCTCTTATGGGGTGTCCTTGTGATTTTCCAGGACATTCAGAAGTTGGGGATCCCCAACATCATAGTTTCCTTTTTAATCAGGGGAAATATTCTGATACCCACAGCTCACCACCTGCAGTCATCACCACAGCCTCTCTGTCTCCCTCACTCTGCAAGCACCATCTGGAGAAGATTCAGTAGCCCACCGTCAGCTGCCTACTAGCTGACCCACAGGAAACCCATGTATCATGAACACTCTGAACAATTGAATGGCAGAAATACTAGTGTGCATCTGTCCCCGCCTGGGGCTCTGGACAATGTCCAACTGGTCACACAGACACCGAGTAGATCAGAAAGCTGGATTCAAAAACACATTTATGTGAGATACCATTCTGTCTTACTTTTAGAGTTATAATCCTAGTCAGTAATTATTTGGCCTTACAAACATGCCCTGGTAGGTCCCTGAATTAAAAATCCTCCAAATAGACTGAGTCTCTACTGAGACTGGGCAATGTGAATGGATTAGGGTTTTTCAGCTTGTTCAACTGCCTCCAGACAACCTAGAATGAGGGCCAATCTCTTGACTGGCTCTCCTAAGAAGTCAGTGATGTTCCTGGGCTGGTTTTGCAGCATCTTTATGCCTTTAGCAATAATTCCTAGTAAACAAAAAATGGGAAATCAAAAGATAGATGGGAAAGGGGGATGAATAAGAGAGAAGGAAGAGAAAGACAGAAGGAAGGAAAAGCAGCAAAAGGAAAGTGAGTCAAGGACTTGGGTAATGAAGGATGAAAAGTTGTTAGAACACTTTACTTTTAAGGAGCCAAATATATGTGTGTATATATATATAGTAAGAGCAAATATCTTATATTCCATTTTATGTCCATTTTCTCTTCTCTCCTCTTTTTTCTTAAATTGTCCTTTATATTAGGAGTATTCTTTTGTTGTTACTAAAGGCCATAGTTCTAGGGTTGACTAAATCATGGCAATGCCTCAGGGCAGAATCCAGCCAAATTATCTTCTTTTAGGCAAAGACACCTTTCACCTACATAGAGGAATACTGTCCAGCAAAACCAATCTCTTCCCTCATAACCAGGGTTATTCTTGCCTGAGTTCTGTCCCTGTCCCTACCTGGGATGACCGAAACCTTTCAGAACATGACAGAGTGCCCCAAAGCAATCTATCAATCCCTCCTTTGCCTCCTTCATGCATGTAAAGTGTCAGCTTTCTTGTGTTTTCACTTTCTTCTTCCAAAAGTTAAAAGACCATGAGAAAATCCTGTAAGCAATTTCTAAGTCATTTACAGCCCAAAACATCTAATTCTTTTGTGTTACTTGCTTAAGTTTCTTTCCTTCAATGTCTAGATATTTCCAGCAGAGAGGATGGTATTTATTAGAGGAAACATTTGGCAATAAGGGGGACAATGCAATTGGAAGAAACATACACTCACCAATAGACCACACACATCTTCATTATATTTGTCTCAGAAAATTTATTTCAAGCATGAATTTAGGACTTTACATCAAGAACAGAGGTGGTGACATTGAGAGTGCTATCCTTTCATGACCGTGACATATAAAGTGAATTTTGTAGATTTCAGACAATATTGAACAGAGCCATAGATATTCTATAGATTCAGTCAGGCATAGCCAAGGAGGGGATAGTTGGACAGGATTTAACAATCACTCCCTTGCCATCCAGAAAGCGTTGATTTTCCCCTCTTTTACAGATTTCCATGTAAGATTACATTTGAAGAAATGGTCCTGCTATATCAGGAATAGTAGCGGTGGTTACCGAAGTGAAACAAACAAATGAAGAATCTTTGAAGTTCACTGACCTTATAGATTAGTAAGTCACATGTCAAGGATACAGTGAGGACTTAAACTGAAGTTTGAAAAAGTCTCTATTTTCCAGAAGCAGGCCCTCCACTTGTGGAGAAGGAGAGGGTGATATAAACACACAAATTACTATGTTGCATGGTAGAGTGAAGAAGAATAAGATATGATGCCAACATGTTGCTAGAGTAGATTGAGGTAAATCTAGGAGCCATCTGAGTGTGTCATAAGAGTTATGCAAATGGGATGACTTTATGATAGAGTTTCGAAAGGTTGATGGGATATTGATATGCCAAAATAGGAAAACAGTATATCTGTCAATTAATTCCGGATCATCTTATGAAGTAAGGATGGAGAAGGCAATGACAAACCACTCCAGTACTCTTGATTGAAAATCCCATGGACAAGGGGGCCTGGTAGGCTGCCGTGTATGGGGTCACAGAGAGTCAGACATGACTGAAGCCACTTAGCAGCAGCAGCAGCAGCAAGAAGTAAGGATCTCGGGCATCCCAGATCAAGGCAAATGAGATATTAATACATATAGCATTATAAGATATCAGTGAATAATCAAGTCTGACAAAAACACAAGTAATGTTCATTTTTTACCATTCATGTTGTATCTCTCATGATTATGCTCCCATGATATACTGTATATATTATTGTAGGGTTAGAATGGAGAAATGCTTGTATGGATTTTTATGCATTAGGGAGATTCATATATGCCAATTTGGAGAGTTTGTCTCTATTCTACAAAACAATAAGAAACCAAGAACATTAGATTCAAGAGAGCAGAATCTCCAAAATTAGAAAAGAGAAACTTCAATGTGCATTGAGGAGTTGTGGCTGTTGGGACTCATAGAGAATAAGAAAGAGAGCAGAAAGAGCTGGGAATATTATGACAATAAAAATCAAAGAGGGCTCTGCCAAGTGAAAAGACACAAAGGATGTGAGAGATACAGGAAATGAAATAGACCTTGACCACATGCAAGGAATGAGGCAGACATAAGAGTCTGAATAGTCATCCAACGATATGGGACTAGTTGAGTCAATCAATGAAATATCAGAGAGAAGGGAGGAGATAAATTAAGGTTTTATCCAAAAGCATCTGAGCTCTATTTTCCTGTATTTCATCAACTTAGTACCAGAAATCAACAAAAAATATTAAAGTTCTGCAGCAAATGACAGAAATAAGTACTCTACGGAGCCTCTGCTAGACCCTCTGGAATACCAAAAGCAAAGCACGACTACCCAGTGATAACAAGCAGTAAGTCTCTAGTCACTTTCAACACCTAAGTAAGACATACATTGTAAAGAATAGAGGATGAATGGAAATAAAATGGAAACAACCCATACCTTTACAGAGCCAGCCTAAACAAAACTTGAAACCTAACCAAAATAGAGGTAATGGTCTCCTTAATCATGTGTCCACTTTCTCCAAGAGTTCCTCACTCCTTTTGCCTGAATCCTCCCTTGTTTACCAACCCTTCATTGGCTTACTCTCAGCAGACGATCAGCTAGTCACTAATAATTAAACCTTGTTCACTCCTGAAATATATTTGTATTGATGGACTCTTCAAACTGAAAAGGTTTCTAATCCCCTGAAAGTAAAACTCTAATACTGGAAGGACTCCTTCCAGCCTCTTTCCAAAATGCCCCGTGGGCAGCAGCTGTGAGTGTAGCTACTCAGACATCTTCTGCCATAATTATAACCTGTTTGGATAGTGAAGACACGAGATGGATGAAGCACTGAAAGATGTCGAGAAAGAATTGCATGGACAAGTGGAAAAGAGAGCAGAAGTCTTAAACACCGATCTGTACCTGCACACCATACCATGTGATGGGAGCCAGGTGGGCCTAATTAGGGACGGATTATTCAAGAAAGCTCACATGAGTTGGCACTGAGAAGTTTGATTCAACTCAACTATTTCAACATGATTCTTTGATTCTAAGACTCAAAGCCACTTGTCTCTTTTAACTGCGCTAAGTCAAAGCTGGAATATACTTATTGCCTGTTTGAACACTGCCTAGAGATCTTAGAAGTTCTCTTTGCAAGAAGAAAATTGTAACAATTTCTAGTGACAGCTGTTCACCAGACTTATTGCAGTGATCATTTTGCAATATATATCAAATAATTACACTGTATACCTAAAACCAAAATAACATTATATGTCAATATTATTTATGTATAATGATACCTTAAACTAAAATAGCTTTATTTGTCAAAGTGACCTATGTATAATGATCATATAATCATTATGTTATATACATAACACATACGCATACCTTCAGTTAAGTTCTGTCACTCAGTCATATCAAATCTTTGAGACCCCATGAACTGTAGCACATCAGGCTCCCCTGTCCTCTATCATCTCCTGGAACTTGCTCAAACTCATGTCCACCGAGTCGGTGATGCCATCCAATCATCTCATCCTCTGCCATCTCCTTCTCCTCTTGCCATCCGTTTTTCCCAGCATCAGGGTCTTTTCCAATGAGTCAGTTCTTTGCATCAGGTGGAAAAATTATTGGAGCCTCAGCTTCGGGATCAGTCCTTTCAATGAATATTCAGGGCTGATCTCCTTTAGTTTTGACCGGTTTGATCTCCTTGCAGTCCAGAGGACTCTCAAGAATCTTCTCCAACACAGCCGTTCAAAAGCATCAATTCCTCAGTGCTCAGTTTTCTTACGGTCCAGCTCTCGTATCCATCCAGACTACTGGAAAAACCATAGCTTTGATTAGATGGCATTATATTTATATATATAAACGTATGTGTACACACACCTATGTAAGGAACAGTTTTGAAAAGGAATATAATTCTATTTTGGATAAAGAAATCAAATCAACTAGCATTTTTTTTTGAAATGTGCATTTTAGCTATTATTGGGTCTAAAGCCTTATCTTCGTATGTAGTTTATGTTTATGCTGATAAAAGAAACGGTAATGTGTCCTAACCTTGTAACATGAACTGCAGAACAGCTTATTTACAATATCTAATCAAAACCCCCAAATTTTGAAATCTACAGGCATGCACAGTACACTGTTATTGGTCATTTAAAAAATTGATCATTGACTTAAATTCTCCTTGACTCAAAAACTTTTATAGGTGCTTAGTTTACATTAATAAACAAAGCAGGCAGACATTTACCCTCATGGAACCGGTTTTGCAGGTGGGGAAACACAGATAGTCTGCAATAAATATGAATCTAAGTACGTTACACGGTATGTTAACAGGTGATCTGTACTGTGGGAAAAGAAATGGTAAAGCAGAGGATGGGGTTTCAGGAATGCATGTGAAGAAAGGTAGGTGATTTAAAGAAATACAACTTAGACCACACTGAGGGGAGCAAACACCCTTTCTTGCATTCAAGATTCCAGTTTTCCTCTGTCCAGTCAGGTCTCTTGGTCTTCTACCCAACTTCAAAATGTTTCCGTCTTTGAGGCTCTATGCAATCTCATGCAAACATGGATGTTCTGAATATTCTGCCTCTCTTCAGTTGAACTGGTTTCATAAAAAAATTTTTGGTAACTCCCCAAAATTAAGTAATATTTTATGCAGCAAATTTTGATACTTTTCTGTTTCCTGAAGAACTAAACTCCAAATTATTTTCCATTTTACAACACACAGTCATTGATCTAATTATACTATGTAAAAATATTATATATGCAATGCTATTCTAATATATTATGACATTTAAAAATATACACAAAATATAACCTAATGACAGGGAGATAAAAATAGCAAGAAATGGAAATGCTAATATTTTCTTCCCCAGTGGATGAGGACACTCATTTTTATGGCCGCTAGATTAATGGATTCTGAATGTACACACATAATCATAACAGTTGTTTAGCTATAATAATAAAGGAATGTCTTTTATATATAGCTTCAATCAAAGTTCTCAGAATTCCACAAGGGGCCAAGAATAAAATTATATGTGACTAACTCTTTTCATATGCATATATATCATTTTGAACTCAATTAAGTAATCATTTTTAGTTATTTTGTTATTCCATCAACTTATCTACTGGTAAATAATCCAAACACTACAATAGATTTCTTTTTTCAGGGTTTAAATCTCAAATAAAATAAAAGCAGAGTCATTGGCTTGAAAAAAATGGGCTAGTGAAAAAGTTGGCTTAAAGCTCAGCATTCAGAAAACTAAAATCACAGCATCCGACCATATTACCTCATGGCAAATAGATGGGGAAACAGTGGAAAGAGTCGCTGACTTTATTTTTCTGGTCTCCAAAATCACTGCAGATGGTGATTGCAGCCAAAAATTAAGAGACGCTTACTCCTTGGAAGGAAAGTTATGACCAACCTAGACAGCATATTAAAAAGCAGAGACATCACTTTGTCAAAAAGTTCCGTCTAGACAAGGTTATGGTTTTTCCAGTTGTTATGTGTGGATGTGAGAGTTGGGCTATAAAGAGAGCTGAACACTGAAGAATTCATGCTTTTGAACTGGGATATTGGAGCAGATTCTTGAGAGTCCCTTGGAATGCAAGGAGATCCAAGCAATCCGTCCTAAAGGAGATCAGTGCTGGGTGTTCATTGGAAGGACTGATGTTGAAGCTGAAACTCCAATACTTTGGCCACGTGATGCGAAGAGCTGACTCATTTGAAAAGACCCTGATGCTGGGAAAGATTGAGGGCAGGAGGAGAAGGGGAGGATAGAGGATAAGATGGTTGCATGGCATCACCAACTCAATGGACATAGGTTTCGGTGCCCTCTGAGATTTGGTGATGGACAGGAAGGCCTGGCGTGCTACAGTTCATGGAGTCACAAAAAGTCGGACATGACTGAGTGACTGAACCAAACTGAACTGAAATGTCTTAGAAGAATAAATAAAATGCCATATGGATATAATTACTTATATATGCATTTGTAAAGAAAATTAATGAAAAAATACAGAAGACTTACAGTTTGCTGAAACAGAAAGTGTACTCACTCAGAGCCGAATATACATGTAATCTAGAAAAATACTTTCTCAGCTTCTGATGACTTCTAAAGAAAGGGACTCCATGACTTTCATCTCCAGCCTACTGTGGACTCCTTTCCACTTCCCTCCTCAACTTGCCTCCATGAAATCTCTTCCCCAAAACACACTTTGGGCTTCTGGTTCAGACACGATGACCTTGATCTCTTTGTGCCCACTCCTCTGTTTATTCTGGAAATAAGTAGAGACCACTAAAGGGACCTTTTATAGTAGGCCAGAAGAAGGTGAACTAGTTTAGGGCCTGAAGAATGGATAAGAAACACAGCAGCATGTAACAGAAGACAACCCAGGCCCAGCATTCCTGACCTCCAACCTAGCATCAGAAGGCAGCCTGAATAGGACTGTTCCTCTCAAGGAATAAATGTGAAGGAACACCAGGTGGTGGTTTAGTTGCTAAGTTGTGTCTGATTCATTGTGACCCCATGAACTGTAGCCCACCAGGTTCCTCTGTCCACGGAATTCTCCTGGCAAGAATACAGATTCCTATGTCCTTCTCCAGGGGATCTTCCCAACCTAGGGATTGAGCCCAGGTCTTCACAAGGCAAGTGGATTCCTTACTGTCTGAGCCACCAGGAAAGCCTGAGAAATTTAATAATGGCATGGATATTTGGAAATTAAAAGGATAAAAGCACATATGAATATTAGATAAAGTAGCCTTTGAGCAAAGAAAATATCTAAGTACAAAGGAATACAAGGACATTACATAAGGAAAAAAGAGTCAATCCAGCTTGAACACATAATAATCCTAAATATGTATACATGAAACAACATAATCTCAAAATACTTGAAGCAAAATTAGATACATCATATAAATACTCCTATACACTTTACTGAGATTGAAACTGTGACATAAAACTTTTGAAAAACAAATCATCAGTCCAAGATAGTTTGACCAGAGAATTCTAACAAATATGTTAAAATTAAGATCAATTTGACATAATCTATTCAAGAAAATGAAAGAGTAGGAAACCATTCCCAACTAATTAGATGGGGCCAGTATTGCTCTATATCAAACTCACACAAAGGCAGTACAAAAATGAAATTTCAGACTAACGTCTCTCACAAATTTGGAATTAAAATTTTCATTCTCACACATACAAATTAACCAAATGAATTCAACAATGTATAAAAATATCTCTTGATAGTTTCTGGTCCCTTCCTAAGTCTGGTCACATTACCTATCTCTTCAAAGGGTTTAGGTGAATCATGTATACAGACAGTTCAGTTCACTCGCTCAGTCGTGTCTGACTCTTTGCACACCAGGCCTCCGTGTCCATCACAAACTTGTGGAGTTTACACAAACTTATGTCCATTGAGCCCGTGATGCCATCCAGCCATCTCATCCTCTGTTGTCCCCTTCTCGTCCTGCCCCCAATCCCTCCCAGCATCACAGTTAGGGTCCCAGTAAGAATATTATCATACCAGAAATTCAGTGACAAATCCTCGAGTCTAGGTCAAATCAGAAGCTGACCTCTCCCATTCAAGTTAATCCTACCCAGTCATTTTAAATGTCTAGCAAAAATCACTGCAACTAGATTCATAAGATAAACAAAACATATCTACTACAAAGAAATGGTGGGTGTGTTTGATATTCTTTATTTGCCCCTGAGGAGCCCTCTTGATCATTTTCTATTATGTTATGAACCTTTGGAGGCTGAGAAGGTCAGACTTTATCCCTCTAGCTCTCCTGGCCTCTGACTTCTACTTGAGTTTTGCCAGTGGTGGACAAAAGAAATTGGTGAGTCAGTGGAGAAAGAAATTAATGGATTGATTCTTTCCTCTGACTCCTTTCTTGCTGGGCAGTGGCCAAATCTCTCCACTGAAGTCCAGAGCTCTGGTCAGAGGCCCTCGCTTTTAGCTGCAGCCATGTACAATACTCTTTAGAGACTGCAATATCCATTCTCTTCTTTGCCCTGTGGCCCTAAATGTGTTCATGCACCCCTGTTGTTGCATGTCTCAAAGAGTTTTGCTTTTCCTTTTAAGATTTCCTGAGCTCCTACAGCTTCCAAATCCTTAAAGTCAATTGTGTGTTAGTCGCTCAGGCATGTCTGACATTTTGCGATCCCCATGGACTGTAGCCTACAAGGATTCTCTGTCCAAAGGACTCTTCAGACAAGAATAGTGGAGTGGGTAACCATTCCCTACTGAATGGATCTTCCCTGACCCAGGGTAGCAACCCAGGTCTCCCACATTGCAGGGAGATTCTCTGTCATCTGCACCACCAGGGAAGCCAGTTTCCTTTATTTTCCTTATCTGTGTAAATCATCTTGATTTCTGACAATGATAGGGGTGGCTATGGAGCTGCTAGATAAAGAGGGTCCCTCAAAGATCTAATGCTAAACTGTTAAAAAAGGAGGGTACATCTTTTTTCTGACTCCAGAATCATAAATACAAGAACATGTCTCAGGTCATGTAAAAATAAGTGCTGAGAAATCAATGATTTAAGAATGAATTTGGTAAAAGTGCACAAAATTTAAGCTTTAAGATAACGAATAAGATCTGAGGATCTAATGTGTAACATGGTGACTATGGTTTGTAATGTGTTATTGACATTTGTGGGGGTTTCCCAGGTGATGTTAGTGGTAAAGAACCCTCCTGCCAGTGCAGAATGCATAAGTGACATGGGGTGAATCCCTGGGTCAGGAAGATCCCCTGGAGGAAGGCATGGCAACCCAGTCTAGTATTCTTTCCTGGAGAATCCCCATGGACAGAGGAGCCTGGCAGGCTATATAGTCCATGGGGTCACAAGAGTTGGACATGACTGAAGTCACTTAGCACACATGTAAGAGTGGAAAACTTAAAAGTTCTCACCAAAAAGATCTTTAAAGGTAAGTATGTGAGGTGATATGAACAGATATGTTAATTAAATAAATGAAGGAATCCGTTAATCATGTATACCTATTTAAATTGTCATGTATACTTTAAACATCTTGCCATTTTATCTGGAAATTATATTTAAAAAAACTGAACAAGAAAAAAAAAACAAGAATTTCAATGCTTTTTATATAATATTGTAGATATTTCAGCCATTACTCTTGGTATATAAAAGGGTTTTCTTTATTCCAGATAATAACCAGTGGGATTCACTGGATATTCAGAAATGGAAGAAATCTTGGACATTATCTAGACATCCTCCCATATTAAGTATATATAAGTAATCCAAAAATGATTAAGTCACTTATCTAAACATAAAACTCGATGCAAAAGCAGCAATAGAAACCACATTTCCTAGGTTTAGGGGAAACTTTACCGAATTACCCGGGAAATGGAAATATCTCCTATGCTCTGCAAAACTTGATTCTTATCTCTTTCACAGAAGTGATCATATTCTGCCTTGTATTCAGTGTACAGTTAGCATAAGCTTTACCAAATAACTTAAATTCCTTGAAGGTTCAATCCTGGCATGTCTGTTCTTCTCACTCTATATTCTCACTTATGGCTAAAGCTCTTTATCAAAGCCATTTCTTCTCCCTGGAAGACCCTAGCTCTTTCACCTCATGACTTCCCCGACATCTTTCAGATCTCAGTGAAAACCACTTCCACAAAGCAGCCTTTCGTGATTCTGAGACAGCTCAGGTCTCCTTGTTATGAGGACATATGGCATTCTGTGCTTTTCCCTCTTGACACATGTCCCAATTATGATGCAACATTTAACTTTGAAATTTCCCTCATTTCTCCTTTTCTATTAAAACTTAAGTCCTAATTTAGAAAGTCCACATGTGTTCTCTTCTCTACTGTCCATTCTTTGCACCCAGCAGGCCTTCATTAGGTGTTTGTTCAATGAAACATTTCATTCGGGCAGAGTTAAATTCCAGTGAATTTTTGATGCTGCTCTCAGAGCATACAGTGAACTAAAACCATTGAGGTCTTTCTTTCCCACCCAAATCTTCATACCCTAATTATTTGGACAAAATTATGGAACTAGAACTGTGGGGGCTTCCCTTGTGGCTCAGTTGGTAAAATATCTGCCTACCATGTGGGAAGTCTGGGTGTGATCCCTGAGTTGGGAAGAGTCCTTGGAGAAGGGAAAGGCTACCCATTCCAGTATTCTGGCCTGGAGAATTCCGTGGACTCTAGAGTCCATTGAGTCACAAGTCAGACACTACTGAGCGAGTTTCTTTCACAGAACTGTGGATTTATTTGCTTTTAATTGTTACCCTATTAGATGGAAAGCACTGGATGTTTGGTCTTTTATTCCACATACAATAGTCATCAGAGTTTCCTCTCCTAAGATAATGTGATAATTGAGTCACTGACTAAAAGGTGAATAGGACAGAACTAGAGACAATGCTCTGAACCTGCCACTTGAGTCTACTTTTTACCATAGGATTCTTAATTTTGCTAGAGGAGTTCAGTTTCTTAGCTGTACTCTCTGATCATGACAGATAAAAGTACTTTAAGGAGAGCCTACAAATCAAATATTCTTACATTGTACACAGACACCTAATCTCTCTTTGAAGGTACAAAAGAAATTCACCGCCTTGATGAATTGTTACCTGCTTTTCCTAGATGAAAGTGCCATCTTCTTCCTGATGGCTTCCTAATTTCATTCTCACCATTTTTATCTCCCTGATCACATTTGACTTACATTATAGTTAATTATCTGAACAACACCAATCGCCACTTCTTTAATTCAGTTCCCCTGGGGCTACATGGGTACGCCAACTGCCCTGAAGTTATTCTTTTTTTTTTTTCAATTTCTCCTTTATTTATTTATTTATTTCAATTGGGTTTTGTCATACATTGATATGAATCGGCCATAGAGTTACACGTAGTCCCCATCCCGATCCCCCCTCCCATCTCCCTCTCCACCCGATTCCTCTGGGTCTTCCCAGTGCACCAGGCCCAAGCACTTGTCTCATGAATCCCACCTGGGCTGGTGATCTGTTTCACCATTATTGAGTATCAAACATGGCAGAAACTGGCCAGCCATTTGTTCTTTCTGAGGTAAATATTATAATTAAAAACTAATAGCCAGCCTCCAGTATTTTGGATAAACTGACAATTGGACAAAATCTTAACTGCTATTCCAGATAAAAGTTCCTTTTGTGTTAGTATCTTACTTTTAGAGAGAACTTGCATTCTAGATAGTGCTCAGGTAAATAGACATGGGACTTATATGTTAGCTGGGAAAATAACCCACTGTTGCAGGAAACAAAAGTAGACAAATCACTCATCCTCTCTATACTTCAAGACCCATTTTATTAGGAGCTGGCGGCTCAGACAGTAAAGAGTCAGCCTGAAGTACAGGAGACCTGGGCTCTATCCATGTTCAGGAAGATCCCTGGAAGAGGGCATGTCAAACCACTCCAGTATTCTTACTTAGAGAATCCCCATGGACAGAGGAGCCTGGCGGGCTGCAGTCCATTGGGTCGTCAGTCCGTGGGGTCGTAAAGTGTTGGACAGGACAGAGCAACTACACACAGCAAACTTCTCAAGTTGACATACTGACATTTAGAAACAGTTTCTCTCACTAGTGTGCTTCACTACAACTCCTGCTTGTCAATGGAAGATCAAAAATAAAACTGATATTCCATAACAGGCAAGTAATTATTTCTATCAATGATTTGTTCTTAAAACTAAGCTAGAGAAATACATTGTGAGATAGAGCAGATAATGAGAAGTATAAGAGATCCAAACAGGGAAGCTGATCAACCAATGGATAATTTTCTTTTAGGAAAAAAGAACAAACCTCAGTTTGGAATCATGTTTTATACAGAGATTTGCATAATCTTTGGAAAGGTAAAGGATTTTCTACTCTAATTTTCCTTTTCCAGTGGAGAAAATCAAGCCCTAGAGAAGTAAAGATAGGTTTTCCAAGTCAAAGGGTAGTTATTTTAGCATTCTGATGAGAGCCCGGTGACAGGCCTTAGGGTGCATTTGCTTCATCTTTAGGCTGACAGACTGGAGATTGGGCTACCAGTAATGGTGCCGTCTTCAGGCTGAATTGCGTTTATTTTGAGAAACTTCTTTCTTTGCTCTTAAGGCCTCAACTGATCGCATACAATCCACAATCTATAGGTTTAAATGTTAATTACCTCTAAGAAAATATGTTCCCATGTGAGCATGTCAAAGAAGTGCAATTTGAAAGAAACATGCAATTCTATGGAATATGTTATCATGTGACACTTTTTTGGAATTGAATATCTATGCTACCTGTTCCACATTCAAGACCTTGGAAGGGAAAACAAGATTGACTTTTTTTTTTTTCCCCATTTATTTATTTAAAAAAATTTTTTTCCATTTATTTTTATTAGTTGGAGGCTAATTACTTTACAATATTATAATGGTTTTTGTCATACATCGACATGAATCAGCCATGGATTTACATGTCTTCCCCATCCTGATCCCCACTCCCACTTCCCTCTCTCCCCGATCCCTCTGGGTCTTCCCCTCCAGTGTTTTAGTGCATGCAGGTGGCTGTTCCAAAATTTCAGAGGCTGGGTGGTTTATAAACCACGTTATTTGTCACTGTTCTGGAGGCTAGAATCCAAGATCAGGGTGCCAGCATGGTTGAGTGAGTGAGGGCCTCTTCTAGGACCTATCTCTGAATAGAAGGGATGAGCAAGTATTTCAGGCCTCTTTCACAAGAGCCCTAATCCCATTCATGTGGGCTCTGCCCTCATGACCTAACCATTTTCCAATGGTCCCACCTCCTATAATCATCACTTTGGGGATTAGGTTTTCAACATATGAATTTTGGAAGAACACAAGCATTTAGACCATGGCACCCAACGAGGAGACTGACTTGTCTAAGGTAACCCAATGCCTCATGCGTACTGAATGCTCTGTGGTGCTGATAGGAAGCCAAGGACTATGGGAGTTGAATAAGGACCAGCAGCCCCAGGTGGAGGATGTGAGATGGCAAACTCCGTGATGGATTTTACAACAATATATGAGTATCTCCAGCGTCTTCCGTCGTTAACAGTCATTGAGGATTCCCCCCTCCTATACATGTTCCTATTTGAAATATGAGTTAATTACTGAGTTCTTAGACAAAGTACCATTTTACCAACATGATGATATCACGACTGTGCATATGAAGAAAAGGGCCTTTGACAGATACAAATTTCAGAGTGGAAAGTCCACACTCAAGACTTTACTACCTTCTGATAGCAATTACAAGTTTGGGGATCTCCCAGGCCCATTCTTGGGTTCCATAATCAGCTAGGACTCTAAGAGTTCACTGAAAGCTGTTATAGATGTGGTTATGGTTTGTTCCAGATCTTTGATTTATTTTTAACTCATTTTTTATTTTTACTGAAGTATAATTGATTTACAATGCTATAAATGTCAGTTTTTGTTGAACAGTGAATAACTTGTATATATATATATATATATACATATATCCACTCTTGTTTAGATTCTTTTCTCATGGAGCAACACAGGTTCCAAAAAAGGAAAAGGTGTTTGTCAAAGTTGTATATTGTCACCCTACTTATTTATCTTATATACAGAGTACGCCATGAGAAACACTGGGCTGATGAAGCACAAGCTGGAATCAAGATTCCTGGAAGAAATATCAATAACCTCAGATATGCAGACAAGACCAGTCTTATGGCAGAAAGTAAAGAACTAAAGAGCCTCTTGATGAAAGTGAAAGAGGAGAGCAAAAAACTTGACTTAAAGCTTTTCAGAAAAGTAATATCATGGCATCCCATTCCATCGCTTCATGGCAAGTAGATGGGGAAACTGGACAGTGGCTGACTTTATTGTTTTGGGCTCCAAAATCACTGCAGATGGTCACTGCAGCCATGAAATTAAAAGATACTTCCTCGTTGGAAGGAAAGTTATGACCAACTAACTGCATATTAAGAAGCAGAGACATTACTTTGTCAACAAAGTTCCATCTAGTCAAGTCTATGTTTTATCTAGTAGTCATGTGTGGATGTGAGAGTGGACTATAAAGAAAGCTGAGCACCATAGAATTGAAGCCTTTGAACTATGGTGTTGGAGCACACTCTAGAGAGTCCCTTGGACTGCAAGGAGATCCAACCAGTCCATCCTAAAGGAGATCAGTCCTGGGTGTTCATTGGAAGACTGATTTTGAAGCTGAAACTCCAATATTTTGGCCACCTGATGCGAAGAGCTGACTCATTTGAAAAGACCCTGATGTTGGGAAAGATTGAAGGCAGGAGAAGAAGGGGATGACAGAGGGTGAAATGGTTAGGTAGCATCACCGACTCAATGGACAGGAGTGTGGGTGCATTCTGGGAATTGGTGATGGACAGGGAGGCCTGGCGTGCTGTGGTTCATGGGGTCACAAGGAGTCGGACACGACTGAGTGACTGAACTGAACTGAACTCAAGTAGGTCATTTCAGAGAGTTGAGTAGAGTTTCCTCTTCTACACATAGGTCCTTATTAGTTATCTATCTTATATATATTACTGTGTACACGTCAATCCCAATGTCACAATTCATCCCTCCCTACTTGCCCTGGAACCAGAAGATATTTTTCTACATTGTGACTGTCTTCCTCTTTGCAAATAAGTTCATTTGTACCATTTTTTAATATTCCACAATAGTGATATCATATGCATTTGTCTTTCTCTGTCTGACTTGCCTCATTTGGTATGAAAATATCCAGAAGCAATATCCATATTGCTTCTGCTGGCATTATTTTGTTCCTTCCTATGGCTGAGTAACATTACATTGTATATCTGCACTACATCTTCTTTGCCCATTTCTCTGTTATGGGGCATTTAGGTTGTGTCCATGTTCTGGCTATTGTAAACAGTGCTGCAATGAACACTGCTATGCTTAGTCTTCCCAAC
Source organism: Cervus canadensis (assembly GCF_019320065.1). Classification (NCBI taxonomy): domain Eukaryota; kingdom Metazoa; phylum Chordata; class Mammalia; order Artiodactyla; family Cervidae; genus Cervus; species Cervus canadensis. The sequence goes on from NC_057413.1 coordinate 16,873,715, forward strand.
CCAGGGATCGAACCCAGGTCTCTTGTACTGCTGGGGCTAAGTCGCTTCAGTCGTGTCTGACTCTGTGCAACAACATAGACTGTAGCCCACCAGACTCCACCGTCCCTGGAATTCTTCAGACTAGAGTACTGAATTGGGGTGCCATTTCCTTCTCTGTCTCTTACTACAGGTAGATTCTTTACTATCTGAGCCCCCAGTGAAGCCCTGATGAAACAAGGAACCCTGAGGTGCATGCATCTTTACAAAGTATGATTTTCTCTTGGTATATATCCAGGGGATTGCAGCTTTTTAAACGATACAGATAAAAAACTGCCCAGGAAAAGGCATATAGGTTAAAGGAAATGTGAAACATGGAACTTGGTTTCCTCTTCCCAGGGTGTCATGGGCAGCTCTGTGCTCCCAGCACCGATGTGCCAGCAGTGAGCACTTGCAGACACGGGAGCTCACTCCAGGCTTCGTGTCTGGAGTTTTTACTGGGGCTTCATTGCCAAGGCATGATTGATGGTCCATACAGCTGATCTCAGGCTCAAACCTCTCTAGAGGTGCAGCTGATACTACATGACCAAAACCCCCATCCTAAGTCGCATCATTCTTGTGGCCCAAAGTTTTTACTCTAAATCACACTGTTGACATCTCTATCAGGCTGGTCCAAGACCCTCACATAAAGAAAAGCACTTTTCTCAGTGTCAACCTTTGACACTTTTAGTCACTCTTTGTCAGATGAATCAACCTAAGGGTTTAGAGAGGAACTTCCAGGAAACAAGGGCAAAGTCCAGACTTCCCTTTGGATGAGGCTGAGCCCGTCACTACACAGCTAAGTGGCTGGTTTGCTTGACAAGGTTCCCTCATTGTAACTTGCAATAAGAAAATGTGAAGTGACAGACATTGGTCAAGCATTTATCTTCTTCTGGTCTTTCTCTGACTTTTTTTTTTGCAATATATTTATTAATTCTTATGCAACTCCATGAGTTGGACACTAGTTTGAATGGCATTATGGAGAGAAGTAAAATAAGGCTTGCCTAAAGATTCAGAGCTAGTGAGTAGTGGAGTGGGAGTTTATACAAGGGCTACAGGACTCCAAGGTTCATAGTTAAAGCCACTATATTGGAAAGATACCAACAACTCTTTCTTTAGCAGTTTTATTTTTTTGGTTGTGTTGCTGAGGGACTATTTTTTTTAGCAGTTTTATTCTTTTAGTTGTGAGGTTGAGGTGCTATTCACCCACTGAAACTACTTAATTATCAATCCTTTTGCTTAAGTGATATTTAAGTATCAAAAATGTCCCCATTTTGCCTTTCTCAGTAGATACTGCAAAGTGTTTTTTTTTTTTTTTTCCCATGTAGACACCAACATATATAAATCAAATGTCATGAATAGTGACTAGCAAGCAGAGTATTGTTTGAGACAGAATTGGCAAATAAAACTGTAAGATATTTAAAGTATATAACATGAAATTTTGATAGATCTATATACTATTTTTTAAATTTATCTTTAATTGGAGTATAATTTCTTTAAAATGTGTTGTACAATGATGTGAGTCAGCCATAAGTGTACATATACCCCCTCCCTCTTGAGTCCCCCCACTCGCACCCCGTCCCGCTTCTCCAGGTGGTCACACAGACGGGGTGAGCTTCCTGTGTCATAGAGCAACTTCCCGCTAGCTGTCGGTAATATTTTACGGATGGTAATGTACTGTGTTTCAGTGCGACTCTCTCAATTCAACTTGCCCTCTCCTCCCCTTTGTGTCCACAAACCTGTTGTTCTCTGTCTGTGCCTCACCTCCTGCCCTGAAAATAGGTTAACCAGTGCCATTTTTCTAGATTCCACGTATACATTAACAAACAATATTTGGTTTTCGCTTTGTGACTTACTTCACTCTACATAACAGGCTGTAGGTTCATCCACCTCAGCTCAAGTGACCCAAATTCGCTTCTTTTTAAGGTTAATTAAAATTCCCTTGTATAGATGTACCACAACTTCTTTATCCGTTCCTATCTCAGTGCACATCTAGATTGCTTCCATGTCCTGGTTACTGTAAACACTGTTGCAATTAATTTTGGGGTACACATGTCTTTTTGAATTATGGTTTTCTCAGGGTGTATGCCCAATAGTAGAATTTCTACGTCATATGGTAGTTTTGTTAGGACTTCCCTGATGGCTCAGCAGCTAAAGAATCTGCCTGCGATGCAGGAGACACAGGCGATGGTTCAATCCCTGGGTCAGGAAGCGTCTCTGGAGGAGAAAATGGCAAACCACTACAGTATACTTGCCATTTCCACCTACCCATCTGCCATAGTGCTGACCCTCATTTACATATGTATTAGAAAACATTTTCCCTTTCTATTAACTTAAGTAACATAGCTATCATCTGACATGTCTACCTTTTATTCTTTGAAGAAAACACAGGTAAGTTCCACTCTCTTAGACAGCACCAATTATACAACACAGTTTTACCAGTTATAGTCATCATGCTACACATTAGATCATCAGACCTTATAATTTTCATATGTTAAAATGTATAACTTCTTTCAAGCACATTCCTATTTCCTCCATTCTCCAAGCCCTGGCAATCACTTTCCCACGCTGTTTCTGAGTTCTGCTTTTTTTTTTTTTAGATTTCTAACAATTAAGATCATGCAGTATCTGTCTTTCTCTAACTTATTTCACTTGGCATTAGGCCCTCCATGCTACCACTAACAGAAACTTTGTTTCTATTTTAATGGCTAAATTCAATTCATATATATATATATATATATATATATATATATATATATATATATCACATCACACTGTTTTAATCTCTTCACCTGCTGACAGATACTTAGATTGTTCCTATAATAGGCTGTTTCTGGGCTACTGTGATGGAGAAGGAAATGGCAACCCACATCAGTCCCCTTGCCTGGAAAATCCCATGGACGGTAGAGCCTGGTATGATGCAGTCCATGGAGTCTCGATAAATCGGAGGACATCAATTTCAGCTTTCTCTTTCATGCATCAGCAAAGGAAATGGCAACCCACTCTAGTGTTCTTGCCTGGAGAATCCCAGGGAAGGGGGAGCCTGGTGGGCTGCCGTCTATGGGGTTCCACAGAGTTGGACACGACTGAAGCGACTTAGCAGCAGCAGCAGCAAAAAGCTACTGTCAATATTGATGCAGTGAATATGGGAGTACAGATTTCTCTTTGAGATAATTATTTCATTTCCTTTGAATATATATTCAGAAATGAATATATATCCAGAAGTGTGAAATTTCATGAGAAACTTCCCGAAGGTATTCCATGGGAACTGCACCAATATACATTCCTACCAATAATCCATTAAGACCTCCATTTTCTACACATCCTCAATCACACTGACTTTTTACTTTTTGGTAAAAGCCATTTAAACAGGAGTGAGGTGGTATGTGTTGTACTTTTGATTTGCACTTCCCTGATAGTGATGTTGAGCTTCTTGTCATATACTTCTTGGGCATTCTATATGTCTTATTTGGGGGGAAAATAGTGTATTCTGTAAAAAATGCATGCATTTTGTATATTGTATTTGAATATATAAAACTCAGATACCTATCCTTTCACCTAAAGAAATTACAGAAATACAAATATTCCACTTATAATTGCATCAAAAAATAAAACACTTTGCAATAAATTTGAGCAAGGTGTTGAAAGAACTATGTATGAAAATATTCAAGACACTCATAAAAACAGTTTAAAAGACACAAAAGGAAACATGTTTCATATTTATTGACTGGCACGAAAACAGACTCATATATCAACAGAGCAGAACAACCAAGCCAGAAAGAAACGCACACCTATATATTGTCAGTTAGCTTATGAAAAAGGAGCCAAGAATATCCAGTGGGGAAAGGACAAGCTTTTAAAAAATGGCACTGGGCAAAATGGATAGTCCTATGAAAAACTGAACTGTGCCCCTGTCTTTTACCATACACAGAAATCAACTATAAAAAGGGATTAAAAAGTTGAACATAAGACTTTAAGCAATTAAACCCCTAGAAGAAAACATTGAGGTAATCTTCTGGCTATCGGCCTTTGCAATGAGTTTCTGGGTTTCACACTAAAAGAAAGGCAAGAAGTGCAAAAAGAAACAAGTGGGACCACATCAAACTCCAAAGAAAGGAACATCAACAAAATCAAATGGCAATTTACACATTGACAGAAGATATTTCAAAAACATATTTTATAAGGGCTTAATATCCAAAAATACATGAGACATACAACTCAAGGGGAAAAAACCCCAAATAATCCAGATTTTTAATGGAGCATAAGAAAAGTAAGAGTTTCAATAAAGCTGAAGATTAGACTGTAGATGAGAGACACAGCAAGGTTTTCCTTCTAGAACAACAAAAGCCTATGCCTTCCTGGCATTACTTTCTTCATCTCCACTCACTTGTTTGACAATTACAGTTCACAGTGTACAATCCTCAGTCAAGAGAAATCACCCTACAGTGAACTATAATATGTACTAAGAACAGCCTCACAGGGGAAAACAAAACAAAACAAAACAAAACTAATATTTGCATACTTACTAAAGAGGCATATCAAAACAAAGGTAATTTCCAGAGTTTACCACTCCATTGATTTCTATGTTTCATTTCAAAATTGATCCACCTAGTAAAGATAATGAGTTAAGAGACCTCACTAATATATCAATAGAAAATCAGTTTCAAATGGGAGCATTAATGGATTATAATTTGGAGGTAATTTATTACTAGTGTTGAAACTGGAGTCCTTTTGATACTCTACTGCATCGGGTTAATAATTTATTATAAATATTAATAGCAATATAGGGATACATACTACTAAAGTTATAGCGAATAGAGAAAGACATAGACTATAGTAGGGAAGAAGAGAAAGTGTGGGAAGTCAGCAATGGTAGTAAAGTAAAGGGCAGTAATGCCTTGAGAGGAAGGAAGGTTCTCAAAGTTTCTTGAAACACCAAGAATGAGACAGATGTGAGCAGTTAGCCTAATATGTAAACCAGAAACTCTACCAGAAGAAATTTAAGTTCATAAAAATATTATGATGCTAAATCCCACAGTTTAGACAGAGAATAGGGTAGGGTAGGGCATATAGACATTCAAAATTCTCCATTGCTTAGTGCATCAGGCACTCAAGGACCACCCTCACTGAAGTCTTTCTCTATTGCTCAACCTACAGGTACCACCATGCAGAAAGAGATAGCTCTACTGCACAGGCAGTTGAACCCTACTTTTATGGCCTCATGGCTTTCCTTAAGAAGCATTCGATGCAGCAGATTTCCTCCATCCCATCCCATCCGGCTGACTCCCCACGGTCAACAGGAGTCCTCACCCTGGGATCATTCTGTAGTCCCCATGGCTCCAGCTCCCAGCTTCCATGGACACCAGTGGACTTACAACCCTGTCCGAGGTATGAAAGGCAGCAGTATGGCTTGTCTATGTGGTTCTCACTCCATTCAGACAGTCACAGGTTAGTTGGTTCACTCCCCAGCAGCTTCAAATGGCTCCTTATTCCAGTGGACGGCCATGGACGTGGGGATCTCTCCCTTGCGCTTCAGCTCCCTCACCCCCAGGTGCAAGTTGGTCCCACTTGCTCTCCTACTCCTTTCCTCTTCCTCCTTGTGCCTTCTTTCTTTTGTCCTACCAAGTTCTGTATGAATCCGGATATTCCTCCTCAGTAGTCAGGGAGTTCTTCCAGTATTCACCTGGTCTTCTGTGAGAACTGCTGTGTTTTTAGACGTCTTTGATGCATTGGTGGAGAGAGCTGTACCCCATTCCCACCTACCCCTCTGTCATCCTGTCCACCCCCATTTGTACATGTATTAGAAATGAGTTTCCCTTTCTATTAAGTAACATTGCCATCACCACACATGTTTAACTTTTGCTTTTTTTGAGGAGAACACAGGTAAGTTCCACTCTCTTCAGAAGAGTCAGTCGTTTAGTTGGGTCCGACTATTTGCGACCCCATGGACGGCAGCAGCACAGGCTTCCCTGTCCATCCCTGACACCCGGAGCTTACTCAAACTCATGACCACTGAGTCGGTATACCACTCAATATTATCCACTCTCTCAGAGATTATTTTTTTTTGAGATTACTTACAATTGAGATTTTATTGTATTTTTCTTTGTGTGACTTAATTTACCAAGTGTTATGCCCTCCAGTTTCATCCATGTTGCCATAAATGGAAGGATTTCTTTCTTTTTCTCATGCCTAAATATTATTTACCTATATATGTCACATCACGTTATTTTAATCCATTCTCCTGTTGAAAGGTACTCAGGTTGTTCCTATTACAAGGCTACTGTGAATGATGCTGCAATGAACATGGGAATACAGATTGCTGTTTGAGAAAATGATTTCATTTCCTTTGACTATATATCCAGAAGGGGGATAATGGATCACATAACAGTTCTCTTTGAAATTTCTTGAGGAACCTCCACAGTATTTTTCCATGGGAGTTGCACCGGTATGCATCCCTACCAGCAGTGCATAAGCACTTCTTTTTCTCCACATCCTCTACAAGATTTGTCATTTCTTACATTTTTGGTACTAGCCATTCAAACAGGCATGAGGTGATATCTCTTGTGCTTTTGATCTGCATTTCATTTGATTATTAGCGATGCTGAGCATCTTGTCATATACCTCTTGATGATCTATATGTCTTGTTTGTGGGAAAATGTCTATTCTTTAAAGATGTAGCATACATTATGTTTACTATATTCAAATGTACAAAACTGTGTTTCCTAACTATATATCAACAACAAACTATCAGAAATTTGAATAAATTAAAAAGCCAATTTACTATTGCATCAATAAAAGATAAAACACTTAGAAATAAACTTAAGCAAGGTGTTGAAAGATTTTATACAAAACCTTTAAGACATTGATAAGAGAAATTTAAAAAGAGATAAAAATATGTAAAGTTAGGTTGTCTATTCAATGTGTTTCTTGAGGTAGGATTTGTATTACTATAACCTTCCCTCCTAGAACTGCTTTTGATGCATCCTACAGGTTTAGATCATCATGTTTTCATTGTTCTTTGTTTCTAGGAATGTTTTGATTTGCCTTATTTCTTTAGTAACCTATTTATTATTTAGAAATGTGTGGTTGAATCTCCATGTGTTTGTGTTCTTTAAAGTTTCTTTTTTCTATAATCTATATCTAGTCTCATAGTATTGAGGTCAGAGAAAATGCTTGATATAATTTCAATTTCCTTAAATTTACTGAGGTTTGATTTGTGACACATGATGAGGAAAATGTTCCATGTGCACTTGACAAGAAAGTGTATTCTGCATTTGGTGGAATGTGCTGAATATCAATTAGGTCTGTTTGCTCTAATATTTCCTTGTAAGATATGTTTCCTTATTAATTTTCTGTTTTGTTTATCTGCCCATTGGTACAGGTGCAGTGTTGACATGCCCTACTATTATTGTGTTACTGTCAATTTCCCCTTTTGTGTAGTTAGTGTTTACCTTATGTATTGAGGTGCTCCTATGTTGGCTTCATAAATATTTAAAATTGTTTTATCTTTTTCTTGGACTGACCCTTGATCATTAGGTAGTGTCTTCTTTATCTCTTATAATAGCTTTTATCTTAAGGTCTATTTTTTCTGATATGAGAATTGCCAGTCTGGCTTTCTTTGATTTCCATTTGCATGGAATATCTTTTTCCATCGTCTCACTTTCAGTCTCTATGTGTTTCTAGGACTGAAGTGGGTCTCTTCTAGACATCATATATATGGGTCTTATTTTTGTATCCATTCATCTAGTCTGTGTCTTTTGGTAAGAATGGGAGAAGATAATAGCAAATAAAACAACTGATAAAGAAGCAAATACACTAATGAGCATCAGAAAATTCAAAGCACACAAGGGTCTGAAAAATATATCGTAAAGAGACTTGGTAGTCCGATCAAAGAATAAGAGAATCAAATTAGACAACCAAAATACAAAGACTTGGGCACATGATAGAACCAGAGAATGCTCAGAAGAGAAAGCTTTGGGGCTAGTGGACCAGCGAACAGAAGCCTCCAGCATCAGGAATAAAACCCTGAACAGAACTCATGACTGTGGGCTTCTGGGAACGGCCTCAGTTTCAAAGTTTGGGCGCTATACCGCCTAAAGGCGAACGCAGACCAGGACTATAGCTTGCTGTGACACTGAATCACAGACAATAGTATTTGTTAGCTTACTTTTCTCATTCACCTATAAAGTTAATGAATCACTACCAATGATAATTGACACCTTTAGTTTCCAGTCAGATCCTCTTTAGTCATACAATGGATATCTGAACCTGTTATATGATCCCCAATAACAGTTTTAATAATTAAACTTATTGATCTTTTTATTGAAAGTTATTTGCTTTACAATACAGTACTGCTTTCGGCCAAACATCAACATGAATCAGCCATAGGGATACCTATGTCCCCTCACTCTTGAACCTATTTCCCCCTTCCTTCCCATCATACTCCTCAAAGTTGTTAGAGAAAAATATGGAAAGCTTCACAAATGTGTGTGTCATCCTTGGGCAGGGGGCCATGCTAATCTTGTCAGTATTATTCCAATTTTCTAACATATGTGCTACCAAAGCAAACATGCAAGTAAAACTTTAACAGAAAAAGAAAATCATATAGTTAGTCATCTACCAACAAATGATCAATTACACTAGGAATTAGGGTATTCTGCTATATTTACCACCTCTTATAAATTGAATTTTATAAGGTCCAAAGTTCCATGTAGGAATTAAACATATATTTATTCATAACACATGTATACATGCACAGAAATATATGCACAAAAATAGGTCTATGTTACACAAGTTATTATTCTCCTTGTCTGTGACAATAAGCTCTTTAGTTGATGAGAGAGATAGTCCCAAATTTCTTCAACTTATGTGTCTTCCTTTTAAGAATCACTTCTTTGATTTTCATCACTTAATTTTAAATAACCATTTTATTCTTAGATACCATGCCCCTTTAAACTAAGAGCAGAGAAAACCTAGTAAATGCTGATACCTTATCCTTCATTAAATTACCACTCTTCTGGTAAATTGTAGAAAGAATCATGTTGGTATCTCATTCAGAAGGATAAAATCCCTATTTTATCAGCTCTCATCTCCAAACTCAATTCTTGCTCAAATCAGTCTTAAATTCTGCTTACTTACAAAGGACAGACAGGAAAAGTAATATTAAAATGGGTGGAGAGGGAGATGGGAGGGGGGATCGGGATGGGGAATATGTGTAACTCTATGGCTGATTCATATCAATGTATGACAAAACCTACTGAAAATAAATAAATAAATAAATAACAGAAAACGAAAAAAAAAAAAAAAGAAGAAAAAGAATGATTTGAACATGCAAAAGTTAATTAAATGCATTAATATAAAAATTATATATAAGTGCCATAATATATACAAAATGTGATATACTGACTAAGGAGTCTGCCTCATGAAAAAAAATAAAATAAAATAAAATCACGCTTACAAGAGTCTATGATTTTATGCTTCCGTTGGTCAAAGGTAGGGCCAGGAATAATTTCTGAAATATTACAACACATCATGGAAGCCTGAAGGTCTAGTTTTACTATCAAAGAGGGGATTCTGGGAGATGGTTCAAAACCTAAGCCCCATGGTTGTCAGGATGTGCTCCCGATCAGACAGATGGATTTTCTCCCTGAAACATCACAGTCAGGAAAGGCCAGGCTGTGTCCGCAGAGCCAGTGACGGGGTCCTGGGTGCTGAGCAGGTAATGTTCTTGGATGACCTTCTGGAGATTTACCTGCCATTGTCTCGAAGAAAAAAACATAATGAGAAGATTAAGGATGCATAAAAGTAGAGGAGCTGTCAAGTTCCCTAGAAGAAAGTCTAGCAGGAGAAACAAGCCCCCACACTGATAATTGTCAAAGACGTTAACAGTGAATGTTTTATAGACAGAGCAGAACAGATAAAACCAATGTTCTAGGGTCACTGCTGTTTTGCAGTCAAAGACAAAATATTTCTCGCTTTAAGCAGAGTCATCACAGCTCCTGATATGGTCCTGGTTACACAAACACAGACCGAGAGCCCACAGGCATGTGTGATGTGACATCAGGAAGTGAACAGATGACTGCATTGGTGCCCAGTCACCTCCATCTGCTAATAATGGGACCTGGGGAAAATTACTTGCCCTCTCCAAGGCATTGCATCTTCATTAACATAACTTGATGAACATAGTGAAGATGAAGGATATTTCATAGGGTTACTGTGAAACACAAATTTTAAGATGTTTTAAAGCTTTTGGGAAAGTATCAAAGACATGCATGGGGTTACGAAGGTGAGTTAGCAGATCCAAGGTACAGTATCCTTTTTCTCTTAGTATTCTCTCTGTACTCAATAGTAGTGATCAGTCAGTCATGTGTTTACTCTTACCCCAGCGTGATATGGTAAACCACACAGATCAACTGTACACTTCTTGTCATTTCAGTGTCTAAAATTCAAGCACTAGTCAATGTAGAGTGAAAAAATAACACACTCCTAGAGGGCCTCACTGCTGAGAGTCTGCAGAGTCCCAACAATAAAGTGTCTTAAAATAATGGCCTAAAGACTCCTGCTCAGAATTAAGTTCCAAATGTTTGCAGAGCACAGAAGTACTTCAGGGAGCAATACAAAAATGCAGGGAGTAACCTACTTCTCCAACTATCTATCTGTGCAAATATCACCATCCATCTAAATTCACACAGAAGGCGCTCCTTCTTCCCCACCCCAGCTACTACAGCATCAACTCCTGCTCAGAGCAACAGGGAAAGAGAAGGCTTCCCTCCACAGGATGGATTTGATAACCTCAGGTGATTAGATCATCTCAGAATGGCTCATGTTTTTATTTTAGCAGCGTTCTGCCTGCTCCTGCTGCTGGTCGTGTCAAATGTGCTCCTGTGCCAAGGTGAATTTTGCTGGCTCTGCGGTCGATACCTGTTTGGCGTCCGCCTGAAGTCACTTAGAAAAACGTTTAGCCGTGCCTCCATCCTGTCCCACGACATGCATAACCTTTCTACAATAATGTTCAATGAGGTTGTAAGTACTGTGGTGGTGGTGGTTTAGTTGCTCAGTCGTGACGACACTTGCACCCCATGGACTGTAGCCTGCTAGGCTCCCAGAAGTTACCTTCGCGTAAGTGACTGGGCCAAACTATCCTTTCAACAAAAGGGCTGCTTCAGCCAAACTTCAAATAACACACTCTCCAGGTTAAAGACGCCGTCAGCTCATAAGATGTGGAAATCGAAGATAGGATCCGTATTGTGAAATCTCAAAGATTCCTATGAAGTGCACTAACTTTTTCAATTTCCTTTCATTCATTTTCTTTTTTTAAATTTCCAGAATACATGATTATGTATTTGTCAGCTAGGAATGCCATAAAAGAATACAATAGACTCAGTGGAAAAAACAACAGAAGTTTATTTCCTCACAGTTCTGGGGGCTAGAAGTCCCAGATCATGGCACCAGTAAGGTGAGGCTATGGTGAGAACTCTTTCTTCCCAGGATGGCTTCTCCGTGCATCCTCACACAGGATGGGGGTTCGGGTAGAGAGACAGAGGAAAGGACACACAGACAGAGACAGAATAGAAAGTTCTCTGGTGTTTTGCTTCATGGAGACACCTAACCTATTGGATGAGTTTTCCACCCTGAGAGCTCATTTAACCTTAACGGACTTTGCTGGTGGCTCAGTTGGTAAAGAACCTGCCTTCAATGGGAGAGACCTGGGTTCTATCCCTGGGTCTGTAAGATTCCCTGGAGAAGGGAATGGCAAGCCACTCCCTGTTCTTGCCTGAGAAATCCCATGGACAGAGGAGTCTGGCGGGCTATAGACCATGGCGTGCCAAAAAGTCGGAACCCTTTTCAAAACACAGTACTTTGGCGATACGGGAAACAACACATGAATTTGAAGAACACACATTCAGTCCATAGTACTACCTGACTAAAGCACTTTTAGGTGGGGCTAGTGAAAAGGAAGCATGTTGAATTTCTGGCCCTTCAGGGTCTCGCTGGGCTTTCTTCTCCAGGCTCAGAGTAAATAGCCAATAAATGAGAACTGCTCTGCAGTGAACTGGGTGGATGGAACATGTTAAACAAACCTGAATCCTGGTCACAAAAATGAATACTGGTAGTGTTCTTAATGCTACAAGTTATTGTTTTAAGATTTGCAGTGAATAGGTTTTGAGCTACTATAGAAGCAGAATTTACAATTGGAAACAATTATTCTTTTTCTGATGAAGGTATTTGAAATTTGTATGTTAATTCTTTTAGGTCAATAAAGGAGCACATAGTAGAGCAGACAGCTAATAAAAGGTGGTGCTAAAGATTTCTGTTAAATTCAGGTAGTTCTTTGTACTCACTAGTTTTGGTTTCATCCTCCATTTTTGACACTCCATTTTTGTCCAACTCTTCCAAGTAATCTCTTCAAATGTTCATAAGTTCTGCTAAAGATTTGTTTTTCTCTATCAAAGTGTTAGTTAGATTTATCTCCTCTTATTTTTCTCAGTCCATTGCTTAGTATTTCCTATAATGTTATGTCATGTTTTTCTGATGTACCATTTTGTCACCATAAACAGCATTGTATTCTGCACCTGGGATGAACACTAAGCTTTTTAGTGAGCGGGTTCACTAACGGGCTCTAACCCATAGTAAACAAGAGATTAAATGGTTATATATAGGTGCATGTATGCATTCTAAGTCACATCCATTGTTCCAACTCTTTGCAACCCTGCTGACTGTAGCCCAAGAGGCTCCTCTGTCCATAGGATTCGCCAGGCGAGAGTACAGGAGTGTGGTGCTGTACCCTCTCGCAAGGGATGCTCCTCACCTAGGGATCAAACCTGAGGCTTCTTATATCTCCTGCATTGGCAGGAATGTTCTTTACCACTACCGTCACCTGGGAAGCACCAAGTATTGATACAAAAGAACTAAGTAAAAAAAAAAAAAAAAAAACTAAGTATTGGTTCAAAAGAACAAAAGTATTTGGTTCAAATACCAAAAAAAAAAAAAAAAAAAAAAGATAGTCATAAAAAAGAGAAGGGAAATGTTTGAACTTAGAAATGTTAGATGTTAAATCATTTTTATAGAGACAATATATAGAAAAAGTAGGAAAAGAATGACTTTCAAATTTTGTGATGCCCCCCCATTAAAAAATTACACATCTATCAAACGTTAATGTTCTGGTAATTGGTTCATCTATTGAGTGCCCAACAACCACAACTAATTTCCTGATCACTTTCAGATTGAAAGGTATTCCCAGAGTAAACCGGAGTATATGAATGCCACCAATGACTGCCACACCAATCCCCTCCATGCTCCTGAAGAAATAGAAAGAGCCCAACTGATGAACGTGAGTCTTTCACCTGGGTTTTTCACCAGATCGAATGAGACAGTATTTAGCTTACCAGGCTTTGGATTATTAGAGGTAATGGTAACTTTATATGCAGAAAATTTTGGAGGAATTGTAAGCATCAGAAGAGAAATTATTTTATGCAGTTGATGAAGCATGAGTGAAATCAAGGGATGACTATTGATCTGTAGTAGCAAAACAAATAACAGATCTATAAATTGTCAGTGTAGACAAGTTTAGTTCAAGCAATGCATTAGACACAGAATTGCAGCTATTATTCTGTACAAAAACAGGAAATGAATGGGAACTTCCATGTGTAAAATATAAGATTGCAAAATTCATGAATATGTAGGAAACACACCCAAGATTTGAGTACTCATTGTTACTAGCGACTCGTACGTGGGAGTCCTATACTGCACCACTTGAGCCAGCGCGTCTGCCTTTCAAGGTTCTTCTGATTCTGCTTCTACTTCTCTGACACCTCCTCATTCATCATTCTCAACGACTCCTCTGTCACCTTTTAATTTGTAAGTTTCCCCCACAAAGGCCTATATAACATTGCTTTGCTTCTCATGGCCGTAACAATTGGCTCTGTTCTGAGGACAACACAGTTTACACATCAAGCCTCAATGATTAATGGCAGGCTCCAAATTTTCACCGTTATAATCTCTCCTTTCTGATTTCCTGCTTTATCCTTCATCCTAACATTATATAAAATATTTTCACATGCATCCCCCCTTAAAATTCTATTTTTTTCTCTCTACAACTTTCTTAATGATACCAGAATTTTTTTCCTCTGTTAAGTTCATTAATAATGAGAATGATCAAGTAAAGGAAAAGGTCAAAAAGGAGGAGGAGGAGGGATTTTTCAATAAGCTTGAATTTAAAGTTTATTGAGAGTTACTACATGGCCATACATTTTACTAAGCACTTTATGTGTATTGCTATATTTAATCCTACTCAGTTCTCTGTTCTTTACCATGAAAACAGTTCATGGCTGTAAAGAAATCAAGCATATTAACTAGAGATCTTCAGCCCCCAGGATTTTCATGCTCAATTCTGCTAGTAGTAGTGAACTAGGGGTGAAAACCCTCCATTGTGAATCCCACTGATGCTGTTACTAAAGACAACGCTGTGCCGTTTTCTGCCCGGACACATGTCAACAAGACAGACTCTTCTGATACCAGCATGGGGGGCTGCTATTAGGATCAACTGAGGAAAGAAAACTTGTTTAGGAATGTCATGTCTTCTTCATTGTCTCTTGGTTGTAATATCATAAAACAAATTACCAATCAAAAGTCAATACGAATGACTCATCTGATTCATTAATACGAAAGAGTCACTGTGTGACAATGATGTGGGTACAGGTAGAATGCCTCTTTCCTGGGTCAAGTACTGCAGGTACATACTGACTTGTCAAAAAATACTTAGATTTCTCTCACGCAAATAGACAAACATAAAAGAACTCACTAAGTGGGTGGTAGAATTTCAGAGGAAATAAGAAAATTCGTTATTAATTAGAACTCATCAGAAGAATTAATTCCTAAAATAACCCAGATATTTAATAATTCAGTGAAGTGTGAACTAACAGCTTACCTTTTATAATTTTGTAACTTTTACCACCTTCAAAAATCTCTGCATACACATAGGAATAACCAAAGTCTTTTAGGTCAGCAGCTCTGAACAAAGATCACCTGTTACCAAAATCACTGTATTATGATTATTTTAATGAGACTGTTTATAATGTTTGCTTAGAATGAAGACCTTACTAAGTGGATACTCATGATACAGTATCTCTGGAATGCTCCTCTGTTTGATCTAGCCTATGACCCGCGGATTGAGGAAAACCTCACAGTTACTGTCATATCAAGTGCCTTAGAGTGTCGTAGAAAATCATTCAAACTTCAATCAATCTTAGCGAGACAATTCAGCCAGGTGAGCATCCTGCCTAGGGCTTTCTTGCATTGTTCATGAATGAAAGAGTTGATGTCTGTAATGCACAATGTGTTTTGAAATATCCCATTTTATAAGAAAAAGATTCATGACTTCTATATACTAGATTCCTACTACATAAAGCAAGAGCCTAGTTTTTCATTTGATAGATTCTACTGTAAAAGAATCAGAATTTCAGTGCATT
The DNA here is from genome assembly GCF_019320065.1 of Cervus canadensis. NCBI lineage: Eukaryota > Metazoa > Chordata > Mammalia > Artiodactyla > Cervidae > Cervus > Cervus canadensis. Next base: position 16,889,197 of record NC_057413.1, read on the forward strand.
TTTTGACATGTGCAGCCTTCCTTACATTGCACACAATTCCACCAAAAGCTTGCCTCTTCCCGGGCAAGGTGGTTGAAATGTTTTTAAGAGTAGGAGAACTAGATAACAGAATTTCCAAGGTCAGCATTTTCCTCAATGTATCCCAGGATATCTGCTATTGAAGTTCCACTTGTCTTCTTTCTCTTTTCTGCTCAAATCAAAGGATGAGAGTGGGAAGGAAGAAAAGAGAAAGTTAAATCTAAACTTGAGTTATGTTTCTACATTATAGATTCCTAATAGTTTTCTCATAGGCTGGCGGAAAATCCATATCGAGAGAGTTTTACATTTGTATGTGATTCCCAAATATTAATAATATAATTACAAGGGACAAAGATAAGGAAATACTAATAAAACTCACGAGAAGTCATTTATCTTTTGGGTATTCAGATTATTCTTCCACTCAGACGGAAGTTGGAGGAGGAACGCTTGTACTGGTCAGCAATTCCATTCCTGCTGTCCGACGATGAAGATGTACGTCATTCTGCATTTTATAACCTGTTCAAGTGCCTGAACAGGGATTCACGTAAAGTTGACATGTACACCAAGATCCTGGCATGCCGAATCAGTGACGAGTGCTAAATCCACATCCATCCCATCCAGCTCTGAAATGGTGCTAAGGATCTATCCCATAGCAGGCTTCTTTGAAATATACAGCTTTTTCATGCATGCTCTGTCGCCTCCTAAAAAAGTAAACACAGACTCTGTAGAGATGTCAAAATCTAAGAGGGTAATTTGTTAACATTTCTTATTTTCATTTAATTGAAAATCAAAAGAAAATCCACCCCTACAATTGAGAGAATGAAGCTCCTATTAAAATTAATCACAAATAGCAGAAGCTGGCATTACAAATAAGACCAGTAAGAGATTATGTAAGAATCACAGAAAATTATTCTGGGTCAAGTTATGAGAATCAAAGTATTAGACAATTATTCATGGTTCTGGCCATGCTACCTAGAAGACTGAATCCTCAGGATTCTTTATGAAAGTCAGCCGCGAACGGTCAGCCCACTGTCACAGTGTTACACCAGACAGGATCAGTGCTTTGCACCTTTGTACAAATAGCATGAGGTTTACTGAACTGGCTGAAGATTGTTAGTATGTTGTCTTAGCCCTCCTGGGTTGCTATAACAAAATATCACAGTCTTATAACAATGGAAATGGATTTCCACAGCGTGGTCATGCAGGGTCCTTTCTGGTCACACACTTCTTATTGTATCCTCAAATGGGGGGAAGGGCTCGGGAGGTCTGTGTGTCTCTTATATAAAAGCACTCATCTCATTGAGGAGGCTCCATCCTTATGACTCCAGAACCTCACAAAGGCACCACCTTTATGGGAATCAGGATTTCATCATATGACATTTCTGGGGGACACCAAGGTTGAGACCATAGCAGATACAAATATGAACTGTCTCCATCCTCCTCCAGTAGCTGTCTTCACCCACACTCCACTGCATCCTCATTTTCTGCATCACCTTGCAACCATTCCATACATTCTATCACTCTGGGTTTCACAAGGCCACGTCAGTCAGCTGTCAACTCCAACTCATATTCAGCCTATTCAATGTTTCCCTCTCCCTTGCTGAGGCCCCGGGGACTCACCAGGACGCATCAATGTGTCCATTTCTGCAAGGTTCCTTCTCTCTCACTCTCTGGATCTTCAATCCCTTGGATCATGTTGGAACAGGGTAGATGGTAACAGATGGGAAAGTTCTGACATCACTGACTTACATGGTGCTGTTGTAGCCTTCTCTTGGTCCAGATGGACTGATCTGAAACTCCCTCTGACTGACAAGTGTTTCTCTTGTGGGGGATCCTTGTGGTTTTCCAGGACATTCATAAGCTGGGGATCCCCAACATCATAGTTTCCTTTTTAATCAAGGGAATTGTTCTGGTCCCCGCAGCTCACCACATGCAGTAATCACCAAAGCCTCTCTGTTTTCCTCAACCTGCAAGCACCATCTGGAGAAGATTCAGTAGCCCACAGTCATATGCCTACTAGCTGACCCATAGAAAACCCATGTATCATAAACACTCTGTACGATTGAATGGCAGAAATACTGGTGTGTATCTGTCCCCTGCCTGGGGCCTCTAGACAAATATACAACTGCTCACATAGACACCGAGTAGATCAGAAAGCTGGATTCAAAATACACTTATCTGAGAAGTGAGATACCATTTTCTCTTCCTTTTAGAGCAACTATCCTTGTCAGTAATTATTTGGCCTTACACATATGCCCTAGAAGGTCCCTGAATTATAAAATCCTCTCAATAGACTGAGTCTCTACTGAGACTGGAGCAGTGTGACTGGATTAGGGTTGCTCAGCTTGTTCAACAGCCTCCAGACAACCTGGGATGAGGGCCAATCTCTTGACTGGCTCTCCTAAGAAGTCAGTGATGCTGCTGTGCTGATTATGCAGCGTCTTTAGGGATTTTCTGGGAATTCCTAGTAAACAGAAAATGGGAAATCAAAAGGTAGATGGGAAAGGAGGATGAATAAGAGAGAAGGAAGAGAAAGAGAGAAGGAAGGAAGAGCAGCAAAAGGAAAGTGAGTCAAGGACTTGGGCAGTGAAGGATGAAAAGATGTTAGAACACTGTATTATTAAGGACCCAAATACATATATATATACATATATATATATATATATTTCAATATTTTAAGAGCAAATATCTCATATTCCCTTTTATGTCCATTTTCTCTTCTCTCCTCTTTTTCTTAAATTGTCTTTTATACTAGGAATATTCTTTTGTTGTTACTAAAGACCATAGTTCTTGAGATGAACAGAGCCTGGCAACTCTTCAGTACAGAATCCAGCCAAATTATCTTCTTTTAGGCAAAGACACCTTTCACCCACTTACAGGAACAATGTCCAGCAAAACCAACCTCTTCCCTCATAGTCAGAATTATTCTTACCTGAGTCTTGCCCCTGTCTCTACCTGGGATGACCCAACCTTTCAGAACATGACAGAATACTCTGCCCCAAAGCAATCAATCAAGCCCTCCTTTGAGAGAATCATATATGCCAATTTGGAGAGTGTGTCTTTATTCTATAAGACAACAGGAAACCAAGAACATTTAGTACAAGAGAGCAGAATGTCCAGAATTAGAAAAGAGAAACTTTAATGACAATTGAGGAGTTGTGGCTGTTGGGACTCTTTTTAGAGAATAAGAAAGAGATCAGAAAGAGCTGTGAATATTATGACACTAAAAATCAAAGAGGGTTCTGCCAAGTGAAAAGACGCAAAAGATGTGAGAGATACAGGAAATGAAATAGACCTTGACCACATGCAAGGAATGAGGCAGACATAAGAGTCAGAAAAGGCATCCAACGATATGGGACTAGTTGAGTCAACCGATGAAACATCAGAGAGAAGGTAGTATATAAATTTAGGTTTTATCCAAAAGCATCTGAGCTCTATTTTCCTGTATTTCATCAACTTAGTACCAGAAATCACCAACAAATGTTAAGGTTCTTCAGCAAATGATAGAAATAAGGACTCTACGGAGCCTAGACCATCTGAAATACCAGAAGCAAAGCACGACTACCCAGTGATAACAAGCAGTAAGTCTCTAGTCAATTTCAACACTTAAATAAGACATACATTGTAAAGCATAGAGGATGGATGGAAATAAAATGGAAACAACCCATATCTTTACAGAGCCAGCCTAAACAAAACCTGAAACCTAACCAAAATAGAGGTAATGGTCTCCTTAATCATGTGTCCACTTTCTCCAAGAGTTCCTCATTCCTTTTGACTGAATCCTCCCTTGTTTACTAACCCTTCATTGCCTTACTCTTAGCAGACAGTCAGCTAATCACTAATCAAATATATAATTAAACAGTGTTCACTCCTGAAATGTATTTGTATGGATGGACTCTTCAAACTGAAAAGGTTTCTAATCCCCTGAAAGTAAAACTCTAATACTGGAAGGACTCCTTCCCAGCCTCTTTTCAAAATGCCCAGTGGGCAGCAACTGTGAGTGTATCTACTTAGATGTCTTCTGTTGTAATCAAAACCTGTTTGGATAGTGAAGGCACGAGATGGATGAAGCACTGAAAGATGTCAAGAAAGAATTGCATGGACAAGTGGAAAAGATAGCAGAAGCCTTTAACACCGATCTATGCCTGTACACCATACCGTGTAATGGGAGCCAAGTGGGCCTAATCAGGGATGGATTTTTCAAGAAAGTTCTATATGAGTTGGCACTGAGAGTTTGATTCAACTCAACTATTTCAACATGATTCTTTGATTCTAAGACTCAAACTGCACTAAGTCAAAACTGGAATATACTTATTGCCTAATGAACACTGCTAAGAGATCTTAGATGTTCTCATCACAAGAAGAAAATTGTAACTATTTCTAGTGACAGATGTTCACCAGACTTCTTGTGGTGATCATTTTGCAATATATATCCAATAATTATGTTGTACACCTGAAACCAAAATAACATTATATGTCAATATTTTTTATCTATAATGATATCTGAAACTAAAATAGCATTATTAGGCAATGTGACCTATGTATAATGATCATATAATCATTATGTTATGTACATAACACATACCCATACCTTCAATTAAGTTCAGTCACTCAGTCATATCCAACTCTTTGAGACCCCATAAACTGTAGCAAATCAGGCTCCCCTGTCCTCCACCATCTCCTGCAGTTTGCTCAAACTCATTTATATCGAGTCGGTGATGCCATCCAACCGTCTCATCCTCTGCCATCTTCTTCTCCTCCTGCCATTCATCTTTCGCAGCATCAGGGTCTTTTCCAATGAGTTAGTTCTTTGCATCAGGTGGAAAAATTATTGGAGCCTCAGTTTTGGTATCAGTCCTTTCAGAGAATATTCAGGGTTTATTTCATTTAGTATTGACCGGTTCCATCTCCTTGCAGTCCATGGACACTCAAGATTCTTCTCCAACACCACAGTTCAAAAGCATCATTTTCTCAGTGCTCAGTTTCCTTGTGTTCCAGCTCTCACATCCATCCTGACTAATGGAGAAACCATAGCTTTGACTAGATGGAATTGTATTTATATATATAAACATATATGTACACACACCTATGTAAGGAAAAGTTTTGAAAAGGAATATAATTCTATTTTGGATAAAGAAATCAAATAAAAAAAAAGAAATCAAATCAACTAGTATATATTTTTTTCAAATGTGCATTTTAGCTATCATGTTGGGTCTAAAACCTTATCTTCATATGTAGTTTATGTTTATGCTGATAAAAGAAACAGAAACGTGTCTTAAGCTTGTAACATTAACTGCGGACCAGCTTATTTACAATAGCTAATCGAAATCACAAAGTTTTGAAACCAACAGGCCTGTCCAGTACTATGCTATTGGTCATTTAACCAGCTGATCATTGACTTAATTCCTCCTTGACTCAGAAACTCATATAGGCGCTTTGTTTACATCAATAAACAAAGCATGCAGACATTTACCCTCATGGAACAGATATTCCAGCTGGGGGAAGACTGATAATCTGCCATAAACATGAATCCAAGTACATTATATGGTATGTTTACAGGTGATCTGTACTGTGGGAAAAGAAATAGTAAAGTAGAGGATGGGGTTTAGGGAATGAATGTGAAGAAAGGGAGGTGATTTAAAGAAAAACAACTTAGACCACACTGAGGGGAGCAAACACCCTTTCTTGCATTCAAGATTTCACTTTTCTCTTGTCCAGTCAGGTCTCTTGGTCTTCTACCCAACTTCAAAATGTTTCCTTCTCTGAGGCTCTATGCAATCTCATGCAGATATGGGTGTTCTGAATATTCTGCCTCTCTTCAGTTGAACTGGTTTCATAAAAACATTTCTGGTAAACTGTCCCAAATTAAGTAACATTTTATGCAGCAAATTTTGATAATTTCTCTTTCCTGAAGAAGTAATCTCCAAATTATTTTTGATTTTACAACACACTTTCAGTGACCTAATTATATTATGTAAAAATATTATATATGTATTTCTATTCTATTATGCCATTTAAAAAATATACACAAAATATCACCTATGTATGCTAACATTTTCTTCCCTAGTGGATAAGGACACTCATTTTTTTGGCCACTGGACTAATTGATTCTGAATGTACACACATAATTATATCAGTTGTTTAACTATAATAATAAAGAAATTTCTTTTATATATAGCTTCAAACAAAGTTCTCAGAATACCACAAGTGGCCAAGAATAAAATTATATGTGAATAACTCTCTTCATATGCAATATGAGTAATATAAGTAATCATCTTTAGTTCTTTTGTTATTCTGTCAACTTATTTACTGTCTAGTAATCCAAACTCTACAATAGATTTCTTTTTTTCAGGGTTTAAATCTCAAATCATAATAAAAGCAAAGCAATGGCCTTAAAAAAATGGCCTAGTGAAAAAGTTGGCTTAAAGCTCAACATTCAGAAAACTAAAATCATGGCATCCGGTCCTATTAGCTCATGGCAAATAGAAGGGGAAACAGTGGAAACAGTGCTGACTTTATTTTTCTGGTCTCCAAAATCACTGCAGATGCTGACTGAAGCCAAAAATTAAAAAACGCTTATTCCTTGGAAGGAAACTTATGACCAACCTAGACAGCAAATTAAAAAGCAGAGACATTAATTTGTGAAAAAATGTCCATTTAGTCAAGGCTACGGTTTTTCCACTGGTTATGTATGGAATGTGAGAGTTGGACTATAAAGAAAACTGAGCACCGAAGATTGATGCTTTTGAACTCTGTTGTTCAAGCAGATTCTTGAGAGTCCCTTGGACTGCAAGGAGATGCAACCAAACATCCTAAAAGAAATCAGTCCTGGGTATACATTGGAAGGACTGATGTTGAAGCTGAAACTCCAATATTTTGGCCATGTGATGCGAAGAGTTGACTCATTTGAAAAGACCCTGATGCTGGGAAGGATTGAGGACAGGAGGAGTAGGGGACCATAGACGATGAGATGGTTCGATGGCATCACCAACTCAATGGAGATGGATTTGTGGGGCCTCCGAGGTTTGGTGATGGACAGGGAGGCCTGGCATGCTGCAGTTCAGGGGGTTGCAAAGAGTCGGACACAACTGAGCAAGTGAACCAAGCTGAACTGAAATGGCTAAAAGAATAAATAAAATGTTGTATGGACTTCATTATATATAATGGAAGGAACACCAGGTGGTGGTTTAGTTGCTAAGTTGTGTCTGATTCACTGTGACCCCGTGGACTGTAGCCCACCGGGTTCCTCTGTGTATGGAATTCTCCAGGCAAGAATACAGATTCCCATGTCATCCTCCAGGGGATCTTCCCAACCCAGGGATTGAGCCCAGGTCTTCACAAGGCAAGTGGATTTCTTACTGTCTGAGCCACCAGGAAAGCCTGAATAATTTAATAATGGCATGGATATTTGGAAATTAAAAGGATAAAAACATATGTGAATATTATATAAAGTAGACTTTAGAGCAAAGAAAATATCTAAGGACAAAGGAATACAAGGACATTACATAAGGAAAAAAGAATCAATCCAGCAGGAACACATAGTAGTCCTAAATATGTATACATGAAACAACATAATCTCAAAATACTTGAAGCAAAATTAGATGCATTATATGAATACTCCTATACACTTTACTGAGATTGAAACTGTGACATGAAACTCTTGAAAAACAAATCATCAGTCCAAGATAGTTTGACCAGAGAATTCTAACAAATATTTAAAAAATTAAGATCAATTTGACATAATCTATTCAAGAAAAAGAAAGAGTAAGAAACCATTCCCAACTAATTAGATGGGGCCAGTATTGCTCTATATCAAACTCACACAAAGGAAGTACAAAAAAGGAAATTTCAGACTAACGTCTCTGACAAATTTGGAATTAAAAGTTTTCTCTCTCACACATATAAATCAACCAAATGAATTCAACGATGGATAAAAATCATCTCTTGATAGTTTCTGATCCCTTCCTAAGTCTGGTCACATTACCTATCTCTTTAAAGGGTTTAAGTGAATCAAGTATACATACAGTTCAGTTCAGTTCAGTTCAGTCGTTCAGTTGTGTCCGACTCTTTGCGACCCCATGAATCGCAGCACGCCAGGCCTCCCTGTCCTTCACAAAGTCCCGGAGTTTACTCAAACTCATGTTCATCTAGCGGGTAATGCCATCCAGCTATCTCATCCTCTGTTGTCCCCTTTTCCTCCTGCCCCCAATCCCTCCCAGCATCACAGTTAGTGTCCCAGTAACAGTATCATCATACCAGAAATACAGTGACAAATCCTCGAGTCTAGGTCAAATCAGAAGCTGACCTCTCCCATTCAAGTTAATCCTACCCATTCATTTTAAATGTCTAGAAAAAATCACTGCAACTAGATTCATAAGATAAAACATATCTATTATGTAGAAAATGTGGGTGAGTTTGTTATTCTTTAGTAGCCTCTCTGGAACTGTGTTGATCATTTTCTATTATGTTATGAACCTTTGGAGGCTGAGAAGACCAGACTTTATCCCTCTAGCTCTCCTGACTTCTGACTTCTACTTGAGTTTGACCAGTGGTGGACAAAAGAAATTGTTGAGTCAGTGGAGAAAGAGATTCGTGGACTGATTCTTTCCTCTGACTCCTTTCTTGCTGTGAAATGGCCAAATCTCTCCACTGAAGCCCAGAGCTTTGGTCAGAGGCCCTCGCTTTTAGCTGCAGCCATGTACAAGACTCTTTAGAGACTGCAATATCCATTCTCTTCTTTGCCCCATGGCCCTAAAAGTGTTCATGCACCCCTGTTCTTGCATGTCCCAAAGAATTTTTCTTTTCCTTTTAAGCTTTTCTTAGCTCTGCTACAGCTTCATATGTTGTTTATGTTTATGCTGCTAAAAGAAACAGAAACGTGTCTTCACCTTGTAACATTAACTGCAGAATTGCTTATTTACTATAGCTAATTGAAACCACAAAGTTTTGAAACCGATAGGCCTGTCCAGTACTATGCTATTGGTCTTTTAACCAAATGATCATTGAATATATTCCTCCTTGACTCAGAAACTCTTATAGGTGCTTAGTTTACATCAATAAACAAAGCATGCAGACATTTACCCTCATGGAACAGATATTCCAGCTGGGGGAAGACTGATAATCTGCCATAAACATGAATCCAGGTACATTATATGGTATGTTAACAGGTGTTCTTTACTATGGGAAAAGAAATAGTAAAGCAGAGGATGGGGTTTAGGGAATGAATGTGAAGAAAGGGAGGTGATTTAAAGAAAAACAACTTAGACCACACTGAGGGGAGCAAACACCCTTTCTTGCATTCAAGATTCCAGTTTTCCCCTGTTCAGTCCGGTCTCTTGGTCTTCTACCCAACTTCAAAATGTTTCCTTCTCTGAGGCTCTATGCAATCTCATGCAGATATGGGTGTTCTGAATATTCTGCCTCTCTTCAGTTGAACTGGTTTCATAAAAACATTTCTGGTAAACTGTCCCAAATTAAGTAACATTTTATGCAGCAAATTTTGATAATTTCTCTTTCCTGAAGAAGTAATCTCCAAATTATTTTTGATTTTACAACACACTTTCAGTGACCTAATTATATTATGTAAAAATATTATATATGTATTTCTATTCTATTATGCCATTTAAAAAATATACACAAAATATCACCTATGTATGCTAACATTTTCTTCCCTAGTGGATAAGGACACTCATTTTTTTGGCCACTGGACTAATGGATTCTGAATGTACACGCATAATTATGCCAGTTGTTTAACTATAATAATAAAGTGATTTCTTTTATATATAGCTTCAATCAAAGTTCTCAGAATACCACAAGAGGGCAAGAATAAAATTATATATGAGTAGCTCTCTTCATATTCATATATGAAGTTTGAGCTCAATTAAGTAATCATCTTTAGTTCTTTTGTTTTTCCATCAATTCATCTACTGGTAAATAATCCAAATTCTACAATAATTTTTTTTTTCAGGGTTTAAATCTCAAATCATAATACAAGTAGAGCAATGGCCTTGAAAAATGGCCTTGAAAAAAGTGGCCTAGTGAAAAATTTCGCTTAAAGCTCAACATTCAGAAAACTAAAACCACTGCATCTGGTCCTATTACTTCATGGCAAATAGAAGGGGAAACAGTGGAAACAGTGGCTGACTTTATTTTCTGGTCTCCAAAATCACTGCAGATTGTGATTGCAGCCAAAAATTAAAAGACGCTTACTCCTTGGAAGGAAAAGTTATAACCAACCTAGACAGCAAATTAAAAAGCAGAGACATTACTTTGTCAAAAATTTCCATCTAGTCAAAGCTAGGTTTTTCCAGTGGTTATGTATGAATGCGAGAGTTGGACTATAAAGGAGGCTGAGCGCCAAAGAATTGATGCTGTTGAACTCTGGTGTTGGAGCAGATTCTTGAGAGTCCCTTGGACTGCAAGGAGATGCAACCAGTCTATCCTAAAGATCAGTCCTGGGTGTTCATTGGAAGGACTGATGTTGAAGCTGAAATTCCAATACTTTGGCCACATGATGTGAAGTACTGACTCATTTGAAAACCCTGATACTGGGAAAGATTGAGGGCAGGAGGAGAAGTGGACAACAGAGAATGAGATGGTTGCATGGCATCACCAACTCAATGGACATGGGTTTTGGTGGCCTCCAAGAGTTGGTGATGGACAGGGAGGCCTGGCGTGCTGCAGTTCACAAGGTCCCAAAGAGTCAGACACGACTGAGTAACTGAACCAAACTGAACTGAAATGGTCTAGAAGAATAAATAAAATGTTGTATGGATATCATTATATATATATGCATTTGTAAAGAAAATTAATGAAAAAATACAGAAGACTTATAGTTTGCTGAAACAGAAAGTGTACTCACTCAGAGCCGAATATACATGTAATCTAGAAAAATACTTTCTCAGCTTCTGATGACTTCTAAAGAAAGGGACTCCATGGCTTTCATCTCCAGCCTACTCTGGACTCCTTTCCACTTCCCTCCTTAACTTCCCTCCATGAAATCTCTTCCCCAGGTTATAAAACACACTTTGGGCTTCTGGTTCAGACACGATGACCTTGATCTCTTTGTGCCCACTCCTCTGTTTATTCTGGAAATAAGAAGAGACCACTAAAGGGACCTTTTATAGTAGGCCAAAAGGAGGTGAACTAGTTTAGGGCCTGAAGAATGGAAGAGTAACACAGCAACACGTAACAGAAGACAGCCCAAGCCCAGCATTCCTGACCTCCAACCGAGCATCAGAAGGCAGCCTGAGTGGGGCTGTTCCGCCCAAGGAATAAATGTGAAGGAACATCAGGTGGTGGCTTAGTTGCTAGACTGTGTCTGATTCATTGTGACTCCATGGAGTGCAGCCCACCAAGTTTCTCTGTCCACAGAATTCTCCAGGCAAGAATACAGATTCCCATGTCCTCCACCAGGGGAATTTTCCAAGCCAGGGATTTAACCCAGGTCTTCACAAGGCAAGTGGATTCCTCACTATCTGAGCCACCAGGAAAGCCTGAATAATTTAATAATGGCATAGATATTTGGAAATTAAAAGGATAAAAACATATGTGAATATTATATAAAGTAGACTTTAGAGCAAAGAAAATATCTAAGGACAAAGGAATACAAGGACATTACATAAGGAAAAAAGAGTCAATCAAGCTCGAACACATAATAATCCTAAATATGTATACATGAAACAACATAATCTCAAAATACTTGAAGCAAAATTAGATACATCATATGAATACTCCTATACACTTTACTGAGATTGAAACTGTGACATAAAACTTTTGAAAAACAAATCATCAGTCCAAGATAGTTTGACCAGAGAATTCTAACAAGTATTTTAAAATTAAGTTCAATTTGCCATAATCTTTTCAAGAAAATGAAAGAATAGGAAACCATTCATTGCTCTATATCAAACTCACACAAAGGCAATACAAAAAGTAAATTTCAAACTAACGTCTCTCACAAGTTTGGAATTAAAAGTTTTCACTCTCACACATACAAATCAACCAAATGAATTCAACGATGGATAAAAACATCTCTTGATAGTTTCTGGTCCCTTCCTAAGTCTGGTCACATCACCTATCCCTTCAAAGGGTTTAAGTGAATCAAGTATACAGACAGTTCAGTCAATCAGTCGTGTCCGACTCTTTGCGACCCCATGAATCGCAGCACGCCAGGCCTCCCTGTCCATCATAAAGTCCCGGAGTTTACTCAAACTCATGTCCATCGAGCTGGTGATGCCATCCAGCCATCTCATTCTCTGTCATCCCCTTTTCCTGCTGCTCCAAATCCCTCTAAGCATCACAGTTAGGGTCCCAGTAACAATATTATCACACCAGAACTACATTGACAAATCCTCGCGTCTAGGTCAAATCTCAAACTGTCTTCTCCCATTAAAGTTAATCCTACCCAGTCATTTTAAATGTCTAGCAAAAATCACTGCAACTAAATTCATAAGATAAAGAAAACATGTCTACTACATAGAAATGGTGGGTATGTTTTGGTATTCTTTATTTGCCCCTCAGGCACCCTGTTGATCATTTTCTCTTATGTTATGAACCTTTGGAGGCTGAGAAGACCAGACTTTATCCCTCTAGCTCTCTTTGCCTCTGACTTCTACTTGAGTTTTGCCAGTGGTGGACAAAAGAAATTGTTGAGTCAGTGGAGAAAGAGATTCGTGGATTGATTCTTTCCTCTGACTCCTTTCTTGCTGTGAAGTGGCCAAATCTCTCCACTGAAGCCCAGAGCTCTGGTCAGAGGCCCTCACTTTGAGGTGCAACTGTGTACAATACTCTTTAGAGACTGCAACATCCATTCTCTTCTTTGCCCTGTAGCCTTAAAGTGTTCATGCACCCCTGTTGTTGCAAGTCTCAAAGAGTTTTGCTTTTCCTTTTAAGCTATCCTTAGCTCTGCTACAGCTTCCAAATCCTTAAAGCCCATTGTGTGTTAGTCGCTCAGGCATGTCTGACATTTTGTGATCCCCATGGACTGTAGCCTACAAGGCTTCTCTGTCCAAAGGATTCTTCGACAAGAATTGTGGAGTGGGTATCCAATCCTTTCTGAATGGATCTTCCCTGACCCAGGGGAGCAACTCAGGTCTCCCACATTGCAAGGAGATTCTCTGTCATCTGCACCACAAGGGAAGTCAGTTTTCTTTATTTTCCTTATCTGTGTAAATCATCTTGATTTCTGACAATGATAGGGGTGGCTATGGAGCTGCTAGATAAAGATGGTCCCTCAAAGATCTAATGCTAAACTGCTTACAACAGGAGGGCGACATCTTTTTTCCTGACACCAAAATCATAAATACAAAACATGTCACAGGTCGTGTAAAAATAAGTGCTGAGAAATCAATGATTTAAGAATGAATTTGGTAAAAGTGCACAAACTTTAAGCTGTAAGATGATGAATAAGATCTGAGAATCTAATGTGTAACATGGTGATTATGGTTTGTAATGTGTTATTGACATTTGTGGGGTTGCCCAGGTGATGTTAGTGGTAAAGAACCCTCCTGTGAGTGCAGGATGCCTAAGAGACGTGGGGTGAATCCCTGGGTCAGGAAGATCCCCTGGAGGAGGGCATGGCAACCCAGTCTAGTATTCTTTCCTGAAGAATCCCCATGGACAGAGGACCCTGGCAGGCTATATAGTCCATGTGGTCACAAAGAGTTGGACATGACTGAAGTCACTTAGCACACATGTAAGAGAGGAAAACTTAAAAGTTCTCACCAAAAACATCTTTAAAGGTAAATATGTGAGGTGATATTAATAGATATGTTCATTAAATCAATGAGGGAATCCATTAATTATGTATACCTATTTAAATTGTCATGTATACTTTAAATATCTTGCCAGTTTATCTGGAAATTATATTTTAAAAAACTGAGCCATGAAAAAAAAACAAGAATTTCAATGCCTTTTATATAATATTGTAGATATTTCAGCCATTACTCTCAGTATGTAAAAGGGTTGTCTAAATTCCAGATAATATCCTGTGGGATTCACTTGATATTCAGACATGGAAGAAACCTTGGAAATTATCTAGACAATCCTCCCATTATAAAGATATATAAATAAATCAAGGAATGATTAAGTCTTATCTAAACTTATAAAACTCGATGCTAAAGTAGCAATAGAAACCAGGTTTCCTAGGTTTAGGGAATCTTTACGTAATTTTCAGGCAAATGGAAATATCTCCTATGCTCTGCAAAACTTGATTCTTATCTCTTTTAGAGAAGTGATCATATTCCGCCTTGTATTCATTGTCCAGTTAGCATAAGTTTTACCAAGTAAATGAAATTCTTTAAAGATTCAATCCTGGCATGTCTGGTCATCTCACTCTATATTCTCACTTATGGCTAAAACTCTTTATCAAAGCCATTTCTTCTCCCTGGAAGACCCTCGCTCTTTCACCTCATGACTCCCCTGACATCTTTCAGATCTCAGTAAAAACCACTTCCACAAAGCAGCCTTTCGTGATTCTGAGACAGCTCAGGTCTCCTTGTTATGTGGACGTATGGCATTATGTGCTTTACCCTCTTGACACGTGTGCCAATTACGGTGCAATGTTCAGATTTGAAATTTACCTCATTTCTGTTTTTCTGTTAAAATTCAAGTCCTAATTTAGAAAGTCCACATGTGTGCTCTTCACTACTGTCCAATCTTTGCATCCAGCAGGGCTTCGTTAGGTGTTTGTGCAATGAAACACTTTTATTCGTGCAGAGTTAAATTCCAATGAATTTTTGATGCTGCTCTCAGAGCATACAGTGAACTAAAATCATTGAGGTCTTTTCTTCCCACCCAAACCCTCATACCCTTTGGACATAATTACAGAGCTAGAACTGTGGGGGCTTCCCTTTTCACTCAGCTGGTGAAATTCTGCCTGCAATGTGGGAGGTCTGGGTTTGATCCCTGGGTTGGGAAGATACCCTGGAGAAGGGAAAGCCTACCCACTCCAGTATAATGGCCTGGAGAATTCCATGAACTGTATAGTCCATGGGTTACAAGTTGGACGCGACTTAGCGACTTCCGTTCACAGAACTGTGGATGCATTTGCTTTTAATTGTTACCCTATTAGACGCAAAGCACTGGATTTTCAGTCTTTTATTCCACATACACTAGCCCTCATAGTTTCCTGTCCTAAGATAATGTGATAATTGAGTCACTGACTAAAAGGCTCAATAGGACAGAACTAGAGACAGTGCTCTGAACCTGCCACTTGAGTCTACTTTTTACCATAGGATTCTTAACTTAACTAGAGGATTCAGTTTCTTCGCTGTAGTCTCTGATCATGACAGATAAAAAATACTTTATGGAAAGCCTAAAAATCCAAAATCTTACATTGTACACAAACACCTAATCTCTCTTCGATGCTAGAAAAGAAATTCACCTCCTTGATGAATTGTTACCTAATTTTCCTTGATATAAGTAACGTCTTTCTAATTATGGCTTCCTAATTTTTTTCTCACCATTTTTATCTCCCTGACCACACTCTGACTTATATTATAGTTAATTATCTGGACAACACCAATCCCAAATCCTTTAATTCAGTTCCCCTGGGGCTACATGGGTATGCCAACTGCCCTGAAGTTACCTTTTATTGAGTATCAAACATGGCAGAAACTGGCCAGCCATTTGTACTTTCTGAGGTAAATATTATAATTAAAAACAAATAGCCAACCTCTAGTATTTTGGATAAACTGACAACTGGACAAAATCTTAACTGTTATTCCTATAATTAAAAACAAATACCCAGACTCTGGTATTTTGGATAAACTGACAACTGGACAAAATCTTAACTGCTATTCCATAAAAAGTTCCCTTTGTGTTAACGTCTTTCTTTTAGAGAGAATTTGCATTCTAGATAGCATTCAGGTAAATTGAAATGGGAATTATGTTACCTGGGGAAAAAAACCCACTGTCGAAGGAAACAAAAGTAGACGAATCACTCATCTTCTGTATACTTTACGACCCATTTTATTAGGAGCTGGCGGCTCAGACAGTAAAGAGTCCACCTGCAGTACAGGAGACCTGGGCTCCATCCCTGGTCAGGAAGATCCCTGGAAGAGGACATGTCAACCACTCCAGTATTCTTACTTAGAGAATCCCCATGAACAAAGGAGCCTGGCTGGCTATAGTCCAAGGGTTCATCATTCCGTGGGGTCGTAAAGTGTTTGACACGACAGAGCAACTACACACAGCAAGCTTCTCAAGGTGACATGCTCACATTTAGAAACAGTTTCTCTCACTAGTGTGCTGAACTGCAACACCTGATTTTCAATGGAAGATCAAAGATAAAAGTAATGTTCCATAACAGTCAAGTAGTTATTTCTATCGATGATTTGCTCTTAAAGCTAAGCCAGAGAAATGCATTGTGAGATAGGGCTATAATGAGAAGTATAAGAGATCCAAACAGGGAAGCTGCTCAACCGATTGATAATTTTCTTTTCAGAAAAAAGAACAAACCTCAGTTTGGAATCATGTTTTACACAAAGATTTGCATAATCTTTGGAAAGGTAAAGGATTTTCTACTCTAATTTTCCTTTTCCAGTTGAGAAAACCAAGCCCTAGAGAAGTGAAGTATTTTTTCCAAGACAAAGAGTAGTAATGTTAAGATTCTGATTAAAAAAAAAATTAAAAAAAAAAAGATTCTGATGAGAGCCTGCTGACAGGCCTTAGGGTCCAGATGCCTCATCTTTAGGCTGACAGGCTGGAGATTGGGCTACCAGTAATGGTGCCATCTTCAGGCTGAATTGCTTTTATTTTGAGAAACTTCTTTCTTTGCTCTTAAGACCCTCAACTGATCGCATACAATCCACAATACATAGGTATAAATGTTAATTACCTCTAAGAAAATATGTTCCCAGGTGAGCATGTTAAAGAAGTACAATTTTAAAAAGAAATGTGCAATTCTATGGAATATGTTATCATGTGACACTTTATTTGCAATTGAATATCTATGCTACGTGTTCCATATTCAGGACCTTGGATGGGAAAATGATTGACAATCCCCCCCCCCCCATTTAATCATGTCCAGTGTTTTAGTGCATGCAGGCTGCTGTTACAAAATGCCAGAGGCTGGGTGGTTTATAAACCATGTTATTTGTCACTGTTCTGGAGGCTAGAAGTCCAAGATCAGGGTGCCAGCATGGTTGAGTGAGTGAGGGCCTCTTCCAGGACATATCCCTAAATAGAAGGGATGAGCAAGTATTTCAGGCCTCTTTCACAAGAGCCCTAATCCCATTCATGTGGGCTCTGCCCTCATGACCTAATCATTTTCCAATGGTCCCACCTTCTATAATCATCACTTTGGGGATTAGGTTTTCAACATATGAATTTTGGAAGAACACAAGCATTTAGACCATGGCACCCAACGAGGAGACTGACTTGTCTAAGGTAACCCAATGCCTCATGCGTGCTGAATGCTCTGTGGTGCTGATAGGAAGCTGAGGACTAAGGGAGTTGAATAAGGACCAGCAGCCCCAGGTGGAGGGTCTGAGATGGCATACTCCTTGATGAATTTCACAACAATATATGAGTATCTCCAGCGTCTCCCTTGGTTTTCAGTCATTGAGGAATCCCCCCCTGTCCTATACATGTACCTATTTGAAATATGAGTTAATTACTAGTTCTTAGACAAAGTACCATTTGACCCATATGATAATATCACGACTATGCATATGAAGAAAGGGGCCTTTGATGGACACAAATTTCAGAGTGGAAAATCCTCAAGACTTTATTCACTTCAGATAGCAATTACAAGTTTGGGGATCCCCCAAGACCATTCTTGGGTTCCATAATCAGCTGGACTCCAAGAGCTCACTGAAAGCTGTTATAGATGTGGTTATGGTTTGTTCCATATCTTTGATTTATTTTTAATTCATTTTTATTTTTTTCTGAGGTATAATTGGTTTACAATGCTATAAATGTCAGTTTTTGTTGAACAGTGAATAACTTGTATATATATAGGTATATCCACTCTTGTTTAGATTCTTTTCTCATGGAGCAACAGACAGGTTCCAAAAAGGAAAAGGAGCATGTCAAGGTTGTATATTGTCACCCTGCTTATTTAACTTATATACAGAATACGCCATGAGAAACGCTGGGCTGGATGAAGCACAATTGGATTCAAAACTGCCAGGAGAAATATCAATAACCTCATATATGCAGATGACACCAGCCTTATGGCATAAAGTGAGGAAGAACTAAAGAGCCTCTTGATGAAAGTGAAAGAGGAGAGTGAAACACTTGGCTTAAATCATAACATTCAGAAAACTAAGGAGTTGGCATCCCATCCCATCACTTCATAGCAAGTAGATGGTGAAACTGGACAGTGGCTGACTTTATTTTTGGGCTCCAGAATTACTGCAGATGGTGATTGCAGCCATGATATTAAAAGACGTTTCCTCGTTGGAAGGAAAATTATGACCAACCTAGACAGCATATTAAGAAGCAGAGACATTACTTTGTCAAGAAACATGCATCTAGTCAAGTTATGTTTTTTTCCAGTAGTCATGTGTTGATGTGACAGTTGGACTATAAATAAACCTGAGCGCTGAAGAATTGATGCTTTTGAACTATGGTGTTCGAGCAGACTCTTGAGTCCCTTGGACTGCAAGAAGATCCAAGCAGTCCATCCTAAAGGAGATCAGTCCTGGATGTTCATTGGAAGGACTGATGTTGAAGCTGAAACTCCAATATTTTGGCCACCTGATGCAAAGAGCTGACTCATTTGAAATGACCTGATGTTGGGAAAGATTGAAGGCAGGAGAAGAAGGGGATGACAGAGGGTGAAATTTTTAGTTGGCATAAGCAACTCAATGCACATGAGTTTGGGTGGACTCTGGGAGTTGGTGATGGACAGGGAGGCCTGGCATGCTGCGGTTCAAGGGGTCGCGAAGAGTCGGACATGACTGAGCGAATGAACTGAACTGAACTCAAGTAGGTCATTACAGAGAGTTGAGTAGAGTTTCCTGTTCTATGCAACAGGTCCTTATTAGTTATCTATCTTATATAAGTGTGTACACGTCAATCCCAATGTCACAATTCATCCCTCCCTACTTCCCCCTGGAACCATAAGATAATTTTCTACATTGTGACTCTCTTCCTGTTTGTAAATAAGTTCATTTCTACCATTTTGCAATATTCCACATATCAGTGATATCATATGCATGTGTCTTTCTCTTTCTGACTTACTCACTTTGTATGACAATATCCAGGTCCATCCATATTGCTTCTGATAGCATTATTTTGTTCCTTCTTATGACTGAGTAACATTACATTATATATCTGCACTGCATCTTCTTTGCCCATTTCTCTGTTAATGGACATTTAGGTTGCTTCCATGTTCTGGCTATTGTAAACGGTGCTGCAATGAACACTGCTATGTTTAGTCACTTAGTCGTGCCCGACTCTTTGCGACCCCATGGATTGTAGCCTGCCAGGCACATCTGTCCATGGGTGTAGTCCCCGTGGACAATAATAGGCAAGAAGATTGGAGTTGGTTGCTATCCCCTCCTTCAGGGGATCTTCCAAACCCAGGGATCGAACCCAGGTCTCCCACACTGCAGGCAGATTCTTTACCATCTGAGCCACCACGGAAGCCCTGATGAAGCAAGGAACAATGAGGTTCATGTATCTTTACAAAGTATGATTTTTTCTTGGTATATATCCAGGGGATTGCAGCTTTTTAAAAGATACAGATAAAAAACTGCCCAGGAAAAGTCATATAGGTGAGAGTCAAAAGGAAATGTGAGACATGGAATTTTGGTTTCTTCTTCCCAGTGCGTCATGGGCAGCTCTGTGTTCCCAGCACCGATGTGCCGGCAGTGAGGATTTGCAGACACGGGAGCTCACTCCAGGCTCTGTGTCCAGAGTTTTTACTGGGGCTCCATCGCCAAGGCATGATTGATGGTCCATACAGCTGATCTCAGGCTCAAACCTCTCTAGAGGTGCAGCTGATACTGTATGACCAAAACCACCATCCTGAATCAAATCAGTCTAGTGGGCCAAAGTATTTACTGTAAATCACACTGTTGGCATCTCTATCAGGCTGGCCCAAGACCCTCAATAAACAAAAGCACTTCTCTCAGTTTCGACCTTTGACACTTTTAGTCACTCTTTGTCAGATGAATCAACATAAGGGTTTAGAGAGGAGCTCCCAGGAAACAAGGGCAAAGTACAGACTTCCCTTTGGGTGAGGCTGAGCCCTTCACTACACAGCCCAGTTGCTGGTTTTGCTTGACAAGGCTCCCTCATTGTAACTTCACAATAAGAAAATGTGAAGTGATAAACATTGGTCAAACATTTATCTTCTTCTGGCCTTTCTCTGAAATGTTTTTTTTTTTTTTTTGCATTATCTTCATTAATTCTTATGCAACTCCATGAGGTAGATACTAGTTTGAATGGCATTATGGAGAGAAGTAAAATAAGGCTTGCCTAAAGATTCATGGCTAGTGAGTGATGGAGTGAAGTATGTACAAGGGCTATAGGACTCCAAGGTTCATACTTAAAACCAATATGGTGGAAAGATACCAATAATTCTTTTTTTTAGCCGTTTTATTTTTTTGGTTGCGAGGCTGTGGGGCTATTCATCCACTGATAATTACTTAATTGTTAATCCTTTTGCTTACGTGATATTTAAGCATCAAAAAAGTCTCCATTTTTCCTTTCTCAGTAGATACTGCAGAGTTTTTTTTTTTCCTATGTAGATGAAACATATATGAATCAAATGTCATGAATAGTGACTAGCAAGCAGAGTATTGTTTGAGACAGAATTGGCAAATAAAACTGTAAGATGTTTAAAGTATATAACATGAGAATTCAACATATGCATATATTATTTTTTAAATTTATTTTTAATTGAAATATAATTTCTTTAAAATGTGTTGTACAATGATGTGAGTCAGCCATAAGTGTACATATACCCCCTTCCCCTTGAGTCCCCCACCTGCACCCCGTCCCGCTTCTCCAGGTGGTCACACAGACGGGGTGAGCTTCCTGTGTCATACAGACACTGCCCACTAGCCTATCTATTATTATTTTTCATTTGGTAATGTACTGTGTTTCAATGTTACTCTCAATTCAACTTGTATCACCTCCCTTGTTGTTTCAACAAACATGTTCTCTGTCTGTGCCTCTGTTCCTGCCCTGAAAATAGGTTAACCAGTGCCATTTTTCTAGATTCCATATATACATTAACAAACAATATTTGGTTTTCTCTTTGTGACTTACTTCATTCTACATAACAGGCTGTAGGTTCATCCACCTCAGCTCAAGTGACCCAAATTCGCTTCTTTTTAAGGTTAACTAAAATTCCCTTGTATAGATGTACCACAACTTCTTTATCCGCTCCTATGTCAGTGCACATCTAGATTGCTTCCATGCCCTGGCTACTGTAAACACTGTTGCAATGAATTTTGGGGTACACATGTCTTTTTGAATTATGGTTTTCTCAGGGTATATGCCCAATAGTAGAATTTCTAGGACATATGGTAGTTTTGTTAGGATTTCCCTGATGGCTCAGCACCTAAGGAATCTGCCTGCAATGCAGGAGACACAGGCGATGGTTCAATTCCTGGGTCGGGAAGCTTCTCTGGAGGAGGAAATGGCGACCCACTCCAGTACACTTGCCATTTCCACCTACCCCTCTGCCATAGTGCTGACCCTCACTTACATATGTATTAGAAAAGAGATTCCCTTTCTATTAACTTAAGTAACATACCTATCATCTGACATGTTTACCTTTTATTTTTTGAAGAGAACACACGTAAGTTCTACTCTCTTAGACATCACCAATTAAACAACACAATTTTATCAGTTATAGTCATCATGCTACACATTAGATCCTCAGACCTTATAATTTTCATATGTTAAAATGTATAACCTTTTACAATCCGTTCCTATTTCCTCCACTCTCCAAGCCCTGGCAATCACTTTCCTATGCTGTTTTTCTGTTCTACTTTTTATTTTTATTTTTTTAGATTTCTTATAATTAAGATCATATAGTATCTGTCTTTCTCTAACTTATTTCACTTAGCATAAGGCCCTCCAATTTTATCGATGCTGCCACAAATGGAAGAATTTATTTTTTAATGGCTAAATAAAATTCATATATAATATCACATCGCATTGTTTTAATCTCTTCACATGCTGACAGATACTTAGATTGTTCCTATAATAGGCTGTTTCTAGGCTACTGTGATGGAGAAGGAAATGGCAACCCACTCCAGTACTCTTACCTGGAAAATCCCATGGATGGAGGAGCCTGGTAGGCTGCAGTCCATGGGGTCGTTAAAAGTTGGACACAACTTTACTTTCGCTTTTCACTTTCATGCATCAGATAAGGAAATGGCAACCCACTCTAGTGTTCTTGCCTGGAGAATTCCAGGGAAGGGGGAGCCTGGTGGGCTGCCGTCTATGGGATCGCACAGAGTCAAACACGACTGAAGAGACTTAGCAGCAACAGCAGCAGGAGGCTACTGTCAATACTGATGCAGTGAATATGAGAGTACACATTTCTCTTTGAGATAATTCTTTCATTTCCTTTGAATATATATTCAGAAATGAATATATATCCAGAAGTGTGAAATTTCCTGAGAAACTTCTCGAAGGTATTCCATGGGAGTTGCACCAATATACATTCCTACCAATAATCCATTAAGACCTCCATTTTCTACACATCCTCAATCACACTGATTTCTTACATTTTGGTAAAAGCCATTTAAACAGGATTGTGGTGGTATGTGTTGTACTTTTGATTTGCACTTCCCTGATAGTGATGTTGAGCATCTTGTCATAAACTTCTTGGGCATTCTGTATGTCTTATTTGGGGGGAAAATTGTCTATTCTGTAAAAAATAGCATGCATTTTGTATATTGTATTTGAATATATAAAACTCAGGTACCTATCCATACACCTAAAAAATTACATAAATATAAATAATTCCATTTATAATTGAATCAAAAATATACTTAGCAATAAATTTAAGCAAGGTGTTGAAAGATCTATATGAAAATATTCAAGTCATTCATGAAAGAAATGTTTAAAAGACACAAAAGGAAACATGCTTCATATTTATTGACTGGTCGAAAACAGAATCAAAGATCAACAGAAGAGAACAACAAAGCCAGAAAGAAACACACACCCATATATTGTCAGTTAGCTTATGAAAAAGGAGGCAAGAATATCCAGTGGGGAAAGGACAAGCTTTTCAAAAATGGCACTGGGAAAACTGGATAGTCCTATGAAAAAATGAAACTGTGCCCCTGTTTTTTTACCATACACAGAAATCAACCAAAAAGGGAAAAAAAAGTTGAACCTAAGACCTAAGTGATTAAACCCCTAGAAGAAAATATTGAGGTAATCTTCTTGCCATCAGCCTTTGCAATGAGTTTTGGGGTTTCACACTAAAAGAAAAGCAACAACTGCAGAAACAAACATGTGGGACCACAACAAACTCCAAAAAAGGAACATCGACAAAATCAAATGGCAATTTACACATTGCCAGAAGATATTTCCAAATCATATATTTCATAAGGGCTTAATATCCAAAAATGCATGAAACATACACCAAGGCAAAACACCAAAGGGCAAAAAACACCAAATAATCCAAATTTCTAATGGAGCATAAGAAAAGTAAGAGTGTCAATAAATCTGAAGATTAGACTGTAGATGAGAGACACAGCAAGGTTTTCCTTCTAGAATAACAAAAGCCTGTGCCTTCCTGGCATTACTTTCCTCATCTCCACTCAATTGTTTGAACATTACAGTTCACAGTGTACATTATTCAGTCAATAGAAATAACCCCACAGTGAACTATAATATATACTAAGAACAGCCACACTGGAGGAAAAAAACAAACAAAAAATACCCCAAAACTAATATTTGCACACTTACTACTGAGGCATATCAAAAGGAAGGTAATTTCCAGAGTTTACCACTCCATTGTTTTCTATATTTCATTTCAAATTTGTGCCAACTAGTAGGGGAAATGAGTTAAGAGACCTCACTAATACATCGATAGAAAATCAGTTTCAAATGGGAGCATTAATGGATTATAATTTGGGGGTAATATGCTACTAGTGTTGAACCTGTAGTCCTTTTGATTCTCTACCTCATCGGGCTAATAATTTATTATAAATATTAAAAGCAACATAGGCACACCTACTACCAAAGTGATAGTGAATAGAGAAAGACATAGAATATCTAGGCAAAAAGTGAAAGAATGGGATATCAGCAATGGTAGTAAAGGGCAGTATAGCCTTGAGAGGAAGGAGGGTTCTCAAAGTTTCTTGAAATACCAAGAGCGAGCCAGATGTGAGGAATTTACTTAATTTATAAACCAGAAAATCTACCAGAAGAAATTTAAGTTCATAAAAAAATTGCAATTCTAAAAACCACAATTTAGACAGATAATAGGGTAGGGTATGGTATATAGACATTCAAAATTCTCCATTGCTTAGTGCATCAGGCACTCAAGGACCACCCTCACTGAAGTCTTCTCTATTGCTCAACCTACAGGTACCACCATGGAGAAAGAGATAGCTCTACCCCACAGGCAGTTGAACCCTACTTTTATGGCCTTGTGGCTTTCCTTAAGAAGCATTTGATGCAGCAGATTTCCTCCATCCCATCCCATCCGGCTGACTTCCCAAGGTCAACAGGAGTCCTCACCCTGGGATCATTCTGCAATCCCCATGGCCTCAGCTCCCAGCTTCCGTGGACACCAGTGGACTTACAACCCTGCCCGAGGTATGAAAGGCTGCAGCATGTCTTGTCTATGTGGTTCTCACTCCGTTCAGACGGTCACAGGTTAGTTGGTTCACTCCCCAACAGCTTCAAATGACTCCCCCATTCCAGTGGACGGCCATGGATGCGGGGATCTCTCCCCTGCGCTTCAGCTCCCTCAGCCCCAGGTGCAGGTTGGTCCCACGTGCTCTCCTCCTTCTTTCCCCTTCGTCCTCATCCCTTCTTTCCTTTGTGCTACCGAGTTCTGTGTGGATCCGGATATTCCTTCTCAGTATTCAGGGCATCCTGCCAGTATTCAACTGGTCTTCAGTGATAATTGCTGCGTCTAGACTTTCTTGATGCATCGTGGAGAGAGGTGTACCCCACTTCCACCTACCCCTCCATCATCTTGTCCACCCCCATTTGTGCATGTATTAGAAACGAGTTTCCCTTTCTATTAAGTAATATTGCCATCATCGCACCTGTTTAACTTTTGCTTCTTGAGGAGAACACAGGTAAGATCCATTCTCTTCAACTGAGTCAGTCATTCAGTCGTGTCCGAATCTTTGTGACCCCATGGACTGCGGCATGCCAGGCATCCCTGTCCATCCCTGACATCCAGAGCTTACTGAAAGTCATGTGCGTTAAGGCACTATGCCACTCGATGATGTCCACTCTCACAGAGATTATTGTTTTTTGAGATTCCTTATAATTGAGATCGTGTTGCATTTTTCTTAGTCTGACTTAGTTTATCTAGTATAATGCCTTCCAATTTCATCCATGTTGCCATAAATGGAAGGATTTCTTTCTTTTTCTAATGGCTAAATAATATTTACCTATATGTGTCACATCACATTTTTTTAATCCACTCACCTGTTGAAAGATAATTAGCTTGTTCCCATACCAAATACTGTGAATAATGCTGCAATGAACATGGGAATACAGATCTCTCTTTGAGACAATAATTTCATTTCCTTTGACTCTATATCCAGAAGTGGGATAATGGATCACATAATAGTTCTCTTTTAAATTTCTGGAGGAACCTCCACAGTATTTTTCCATGGGAGTTGCACCGGTATGCATCCCTACCAACAGTGCATAAGCACTCCTTTTTCTTCACATCCTAAACAGGATTTGCCAATTCTTACATTTTTGGTACTAGCCATTCAAACAGGTAAGAGGTGATATCTCTTGTGCTTTTGATCTGCATTTCCTTTGATTATTAGCAAAGCTGAACATCTTGTCATATATCTCTTGACCATCTATATGTCTTATTTGTGGGAAAATGTCTATTCTTTAAAGATGTAGCATACATTGTGTTTACTATATTCCAATATACAAAACTCTGTTGCCTACATATATATCAATAACGAACTATCAGAAATTGAATAAAGAAAACAAGCCCATTTACTACTGCATCAATAAAAGATAAAACACTTAGAAATAAACTTAAGCAAGGTGTTGAAAGATTTTATACAAAACCTTTAAGACATTGATAAGAGAAATTTTAAAAGAGTTAAAGATATGTAAATTTAGGTTGTCTATTCAATGTGTTTCTTGAGGTAGGATTTGTATTACTATAAACTTCCCTTTTAGAACTGCTCTTGTTGCATCCTATAGGTTTTAAATCATCATGTTTTCATTTTTCTTTGTTTCTAAGAATGTTTTGATTTCCCTTATTATTTCAGTAACCTGTTTATTATTTAGAAATGTGTTGTTGAATCTCCATCTGTTTGTTTTCTTTAAAGTTTCTTTTTACTGTAATCTATGTTTAGTCTCATAGTGTTGTTGTCAGAGAAAATGCTTGATATAATTTTAATTTCCTTAAATTTACTGAGGTTTGATATGTGACCCAAGATGAGGAAAATATTCCATGTGCACTTGAGAAGAAAGTGTATTCTGTATTTGGATGGAATGTGCTGAAGATATCAATTAGGTCTGTTTGCTTTAATATTTCCTTTTAAACTTATGTTTTCTTATTAATTTTCTGTTTTGCTGATTTGCTCATTGGTATAGGTGCAGTGTTAACATGCCCTGCTATTACTGTGTTACTGTCAATTTCCCCTTTTGTGTCAGTTAGTGTTTACCTCATGTATTGAGGTGCTCCTATGTTGGCTACATAAATATTTAAAATTGTTTTGTGCTTTTCTTGGACTGACCCTTGATCATTTGGTAGTGTCCTTCTTTATCTCTTATAATAGTTTTATTTAAGGTCTATTTTTTCTGATATGAGAATTGCCAATCCAGTTTTCTTTTGATTTCCATTTGCATGGAATATCTTTGTCCATCCTCTCACTTCCAGTCTGTTTGATCTCTAGGACTGAAGTGGGTCTCTTGTAGACTGCATATATATGGGTCTTATTTTTGTATCCGTTCATCCAGTCTGTGTCTTTTGGTAAGAATGGGAGATGATAATAGCAAATAAAACAACTGATAAAGGATCGCTTTCCAAAATACAAGCAGCTCAAACATGTCAGTCATCAAAAGCAATGGCAAGAGCTGGAAAAATAAAATAGTGAGACAACATCAAACTCAAATCCTTCTGCACAGTAAAAGAAGCCATAAATGAAATTAAATGGCGACGTATGGAATGAGGAAAAATATATTTGCACATCACATATTTGGTAAGTGCTTCATATCAAGTTTATATAAGAGATTCATGCAACTCAGTAGGAAAAAAAAATCAAACAACTCAAATATTTAAATGAGCAAAGGAAGAGTAAGTGTTTTGAAAAATATGAAGATCAGACTGTAGATGAGAGACACTTTAAGTTTTACCTTCCAAAACAGAAGCCTGTGTCTTCCTGGCATTCCTTTTTTTATTTCCAATCACCTGTTTGGTGATTGAAGTTCACAGTATATATCCTTCACTCAATAGCAATCACACTACATTGAGCTATGTGTGCTCAGAATAGCCCTGCTAACAATAAAAACCTAATCATTACATACTTAATCTTGAGGCATCTAAAATCCAAGGTGATTTTCAGAATTTTCCACTCCATTGTTTTCTACATTCTATTTCAAAATTGAAATGCCTAGAAGGAGTGATTAGGGGACCTCAATAATACATGGGTAGAAAGTCATTTAAAACTGGGAGCATTACTGGATTATAACTTGGGAGACTATATTATTACTAGTACTGTTGTAATTTTATTCCGCTTAAATCCCTGGTATACTAGGTTGATATTTATTTAAAATAGTAATACAGCTATGATGGAGAATAGGGTGGAGATTCCTTAAAACACTGGAAATAGAACTGCCATATGACTGAGCAATCCCAATGCTGGGCATACACACCAAGGAAACCAGAATTGAAAGAGACATATGTACCCCAATATTCATTGCAACACTGTTTATAATAGCCAGGACATGGAAACAACCTAGATGCCCATCAGAAGACGAATGGATGAGAAAAATGTGGTACATATATACAATGGAATATTACTCAGCCAGTAAAAAGAATGCCTTTGAATCAGTTCTAATGAGGTGGATGAAACTGGAGCCTATTATACAGAGTGAAGTAAGCCAGAAAGGAAAACACCAATACAGCATACTAACATATATATATGGACTTTTTAGAAAGATGTTAAGGATAACCCTGTATGTGAGACAGCAAAAGACACACAGATGTATAGAAGTCTTTTGGATTCTGTGGGAAAGGGTGAGGGCGGGCTGACTTGGGAGAATGACATTGAAACATGTATATTATCACATGTGACACGAATCACCAGTCCAGGTTCGATGAATGATCCAGGGTGCTCAGTGCTGGTGCAATGGGATGACCCAGAAGGATGGGATGGGGAGGGAGATGGGAAGGGGGTTCAGGATGGGGAACACATGTACACCCATTGCGAATTCCTGTCAATATATTGCAAAACCAATACAATATTATAAAGTAATTAGCCTCCAATTAAAATTAACAGAATAAAATAAAATAGTAATATCAACATAGAGACACATAGCACTCAAGTTACAGTAGATTGAGAAAGACAAAGCTTATGAAGCAAGAACTGAAATCACTGAAAATTAGCAATGGTATCAAATGAAGGGACAGTATTGCCTAGAAAGAAAGCATAGTTTTTTGGAGACAACACGAACAAGCCAGATGGGAGCCAACCAGCTTAAGCTATATATCAGAAATTTCACCATAAGAAAATAAAGTTAATAAAAAATATGCTGATGCTGAATGCCAAAATGCAGACAGTAAGCGAATAGGGTAGAGTATATGTAGATACTGAGAACTACTTAGAGAGGTAGACATGGAAGCAAATACACTAATGAGCATCAGAAAAATGAAAGCACACAAGGGTCTGAAAGTAAATCATAAAGAGACTTGGTAGTCTGATCAAAAGAATAAGAGAATCAAATTAGACGCCAAAATAGAAAGACTTGTGCACATGATAGAAACAGAGAAAGCTCAGGAGAGAAAGTTTCGGACCTAGTGGACCAGCGAACAGAAGCCTCCAGCATCAGGAACAGAAACTCTGGGCAGGACTCATGACTGTGCGCTCTGGGAATGGCCTCAGTTTCAGAGTTGGGGCGCTATACCGCCTAAAGGCGAACACAGACAAGGACTATAGCTTGCTGTGACACTGAGTCACAGACGATAGTGTTTGTTAGCTTACTTTTCTCATTCAACTATAAAGTTAATGAATCACTAACCAATGATAATTGACACCATCAGTTTCCAGTCATATCTTCTTTAGTCATACAATGAATATCTGAACCTGTTATATGATCCCCAATAACAGTTTTAATAATTAAATTTATTGATCTTTAATTGAAGGGTAATTGCTTTACAATACTCTACTACTTTTGGCCAAACATCAACATGAATCAGCCATAGGGATACCTATGTCCACTCGTTCTTGAATCTCTTTCCCACCTTCCTTCCCATTGTACCCCTCAAAGTTGTTAGAGAAAAAATATGAAGTCTTCACAAATTTGTG
This sequence comes from Cervus canadensis, assembly GCF_019320065.1. Classification (NCBI taxonomy): domain Eukaryota; kingdom Metazoa; phylum Chordata; class Mammalia; order Artiodactyla; family Cervidae; genus Cervus; species Cervus canadensis. Next base: position 16,918,884 of record NC_057413.1, read on the forward strand.
TGTCTTCCTTGGGCAGGGACCATGCTAATCTTCTCAGTATTATTCCAGTTTTTTAACATATGTGCTACCAAAGGAAACACACAAATAACACTTCAACAGAAAAAAAAAATCATATATTTTGTCATCTACCAACAAATGATCAATTACATTAGGAATTAGGGTATTCTTTTATATTTACTGCCTCTTATAAAATTGAATTTTATAAGGTCCAAAGTTCCATGTAGGAATTAAACATATATTTATTCGTAACACATGTATACATGCATAGAAATATATGCAGACAAATACTTCTATATTATAGAAGCTATTATTCTCCTTGCCTGTCACAAAAGTCTCTATAGTTGGTGAGAGAGATAATCCTAAATTTCTCCAACTTATATGTCTTCTTTTTAAGAACCAGTTCTTTGATTTTTACCACCTAATTTTAAATAACCATTTTATTCTTAGGTACCATGCCCCTTTAAACTAACTAAGAGCAGAGAAAACCTAGTAAATGCTGATATCTTATCCTTCATTAAATTATCACTCTTCTGGTAAATTGGAGAAAGATTCATTTTCAGATCTCATTCAGGAGGAAAATGTCTGTTTTATCAATTCTCTTGTCCAGACACAATTCTTGCTCACTCCGTCTTAAATTCTGCTTACTGACAAAGGACAGACAGGAAAGGTAATATTAAAATCATGCTTGCAAGTGTCTATGATTTTACGCTTTTGTTGGCCAAAGGTAGGGCAAGGAATAATTTCTGAAATATTACAGTGAATCATTGAAGCATGAAGTTCTAGTTCTCCTATCAAAGAGGAGATGTTTGGAGATGGTTTGAAAACTCAGCCCCATGGTTGTCAGGATGTGCTCCCGAGACAGATGGGTTTTCTCCCTGAAACCTCACAGTCAGGAAAGGCCAGGCGTGTCCGCAGAGCCAGTGACAGGGTCCTGGGTGCTGAGAGGCAAGATTCTTGGATGACCATCTGGAGATTTACCTGCCATTGTCTCGAAGAAACAAACGTAATGAGAAGATTAAGGATGCATAAAAGTAGAAGAGCTGTCACGTTGCCTAAAAGAAAGTCTAGCCAGGAGAACCAGGCCCCCACACTGATAATTGTCAAAGACTTTAACAGTGAGTGTTTTGTAGACAGAGCATAACTAGTGGATGAAACCAATGTTCTAGGGTCACTTTTGTTCGGCAGTAAAAGACAAGATATTTTTCGCTTTAAGCAGAGAGTCATCACAGCTCCTGATGTGGTCCTGGGTACACACACGCAGACCGAGAGCCCACAGGCATGTGTGATGTGACATCAGGAAGTGAACAGATGACTGCATTGGTGCCCAGTCACCTCCATCTACTAATAATGTGACCTGGGGAAAATTATTTGCCCTCTCCAAGGCATTGCATCTTCTTTAACATAATTTGATGAACACAGTGAAGATGAACGCTATCTCACAGAGTTACTGTGAAACACAAATTTTAAGATGTTTTAAAGCTTTTGGGAAAATATCAAAGACATGCATGTGGTTAGGAAGATGAGTTAGCAGATCCAAGGTACAGTATCCTTTTTCTCTTAGTATTCTCTCTGTACTCAATAGTAGCGATCAGTCAGTCATGTATTTACTCTTACACCAGCGTGATGGTAAACCACACAGATCAACTGCACACTTCTTGTCATTTCAGTGTCTAAAATTCAAGCACTAGTCAATGTAGAGTGAAAAAATAACACACTCCTGGAGGGCCTTGCTGCTCAGAGTCTGCAGAGTCCCAACAATAAAGTGTCTTAAAATAATGGCCTAAAGACTCCTGCTCAGAATTAAGTTCCAAATGTTTGCAGAGCACAGAAGTACTTCAGGGAGCAATACAAAAATGCAGGGAGTAACCTACTTCTCCAACTATCTATCTGTGCAAATGTCATCATCCATCTAAATTCACACAGAAGGCGCTCCTTCTTCCCCACCCCAGCTACTACAGCACCAATTCCTGCTCAGAGCAACAGCGAAAGAGAAGGCTTCCCTCCACAGGATGGATTTGATAACCTCAGGTGACTAGATCATCTCAGAATGGCTCATGTTTTTATTTTAGCAGTGTCCTGCTTGCTCCTGCTGCTGGTCATGTCAAATGTGCTCCTGTGCCAAGGCAACGTATGCCCGTCCTGCGGTCCTGACGTGTTTGGTGTCCCCTTGAAGTTCCTTAGAAAAACCTTTAGTCGTGCCTCCATCCTGTCCCACGACATGCATAACCTTTCCACAATAATGTTCAATGAGTTTGTAAGTACTGTGGTGGTGGTGGCTTAGTTGCCAAGTCATGTCCGACACTTGCGACCCCATGGATTGTTGACTACCAGGCTCCCAGAAGGACCTTTGCGTAAGTGACTGGGCCATACTGTCCTTTCAACAAGAGGGCTGCATCAGCCAAACTTCAAATAAAACATTCTCTACGTTAAAGACGCAGTCAGCTCATAAGATGTGGAAATCGAAGAAAGGACCAGTTTTGTGAAATCTCAAAGTTTCCAAAGTAGTGCAACAACTGTGTCAATTTCCTTTCATTCATTTTCTTTCTTTAAATTTCCAAAGTAAATGATTTTGTATTTGTCAGCTAGGAATGCCATAAAAGAATACAATAGACTCAGTGGAATAAACACCAGAAATTTATTTCCTCACAGTTCTGGGGGCTAGAAGTCCCAGATCAGGGCACCAGCAAGGTGAGGTTCTGGTAAGAACTCTTTCTTCCCAGGATGGCTTCTCCGTGAGTCCTCACACCGGGTGGGGGTGGGGAAGAGAGACAGAGGAAAGGACACACAGACACAGAGACAGAAGAGAAAATTCTCTGGTGTTTCGCTTCATGGAGACACTAAACCTATTGGATGAGTGTTGCACCCTAAGAGCTCATTTAACCTTAATGGGCTTTGCTGGTGGCTCAGATGGTAAAGAATCTGCCCACAATGGGAGAGACCTGGGTTCTATCCCTGGGTCTGTAAGATTCCCTGGAGGAGGGAACGGCAAGCCACTCCAGTATTCTTGCCTGAGAAATCCATGGACAGAGGAGTCTGGTGGGCTATAGACCATGGCGTGCCAAAAAGTCAGAACCCTTTTCAAAACACAGTACTTTGGCAGTTCGGGCTCTAACACATGAATTTGAAGAACACACATTCAGTCCATAATACTACCTGACAGAAAGCACTTTTATTTTGAATTGGGGAAAAGGAAGCATGGTGATTTTCTGGTCCTTCAGGGTGTCTCTGGGCTTTCTTCTCCAGGCTCAGAGTAAATAGCCAATAAATGAGAACTGCTCTGCAGTGAACTGGGTGGATGGAAAATGTTAAACAAAGCTGAATCCTGGTCACAAAAACGAATACTGGTAGCTTTTTTAATGCTACAAATTATTGTTTTAAGATATGTAGTGAATAGGTTTTGAGCTACAATAGAAGGGGAGTTTACAATTGGAAACAACTATTCTCTTTCTGATGAAGGTATATGAAAGTTGTATGTTAATTCTTTTATATGAATCAAGGAGCACAGAATAGAGCAGACAGCTAATAAAAGGCAGTGCTAAAGGTTTCTATCAAATTCAAGTAGTTTTTTGTAAACGCTAGTTATTGTTTCATCCTCCATTTTTTTTTCCAAAGTATTTCCATTTTTATTTTTATATTTTTTAATTTTTTAATTTTTTCCATTTATTTTTATTAGTTGGAGGCTAATTACTTTACAATATTGTAGTGGTCTTCCACCATTTTTGACTGTCCATTTTTGTCCAAATCTTCCCAGTAATGTATTCAAATGTTCATAAATTGTGCTAAAGATTAGTTTTTCTCTATCAAAGTGTTAGTTAGATTTTTCTACTCTTATTATTCTCAGTCCATTGCTTAGTATTTCCTATAACTTTATGCCTTGTTTTTCTGACGTATCATTTTGTCACCATAAACAACATTGTATTCTGAACCTGGGATGAACACTAAGCTTTTTAGTGAGTGGGTTCAGAGATAAGTCAGAGTCATTACTGTTATTATTCCTTATAAGGTAATATATTGGCTCTGACCACAGTACACAAGAGATTAAATGGTTAAATATAGGTGCATGCATGCATTCTAAGTCACATCAGTTGTGTCCAACTCTTTGCAACCCTACTGACTGTAGCCCAACAGGCTCCTCTGTCCATATTATTCGCCAGGCAAGAGTCCAGGAGTGTGCTGCTGTACCCTCTCGCAAGGGATGCCTCTCACCAGGTATCAAACCTAAGGCTTCTTTTATCTCCTGAGTTGGCAGATATGCTCTTTACCACTACCATCACCTCGGAGGCACCAAGTATTGGTACAAAAGTACTATATTTGTTTCAAATACTAAAAAATAAAAAAAAAATAGTGGTAAAATAGAGAAGGGAAAAGTTTGAACTTAGAAAAGTTAGATGTAAAATCATTTTTATAGAGAGAATATATAGAAAAAGTAGGAAAAGAGTGACTTTCAAATTTTGTGATGCCTTCTCCCCCCAGTTAAAAAATTTCATGGCTATCAAACATGTTAATGTTCTGGTGATAGGTTCATCTATTGAATGCCCAACTACCCTAACTAGTTGCCTGATCACTTTCAGGATGAAAAGTATTCCCAGAGTAAACCTGAGTATATCAATGCCACCAATGACTGTCACACCAATGCCCTCCATGCTCCTGAAGAAAGAGAAAAAGCCCGACAGATGACCGTGAGTCTTTCACCTGGGTTTTTCACCAGATCAAATGAGACAGTATGTAGCTTACCAGGCTTCAGATTATTAGAGGTAATGGTAACTGTACATGCAGAAAATGGTGGAGGAACTGTAAGCAGTTGAAGAGAAATTATATTATGCACTTGATGAAGAATGAGCGAAATCAAGGGATGACTAAAGATCTGTAGTAGCAAAATAAATAACAGATCTATAAATTGTCCATGCAGACAAGTTTAGCTCAAGCAATGCATTAGACACAGGATGGAAGCTGTTATACTGTACAAAAACATGAAATAAATGGGAACTTCCATTGTAAAATATAAGATTGCAAAATTTATGAATATATCAGAAACACACCCCAGTTTTGAGTACTCACTGTTACTGGTGACTCCTACGTGGGAGTCCTATACTGCACCACTCAAGCCAGTGTGAATGCCTTTCAAGGCTCTCCTGATTCTGCTTCTACTTCTCTGACACCTCCTTCATTCATCATTCTCAATGACTCCTCTGTCACCTTTTATTTTTAATTTGTAAGTTTCCCCCACAATGGCCTATGTAACATTGCTTTGCTTCTCATGGCCGCAACAACTGCTCCTGTTCTGAGGAAACACAGTTTACATATCAAGCGTCAATGATTAATGGCAACTCCAAATTTTCACTGTTATAATCTCTCCTTTCTGATTTCCTGCATTTTCCTTCGCCCTAACATTATTTAAAGTATTTTCACCTGCATCCCCTCTTAAAATACTATCTTTTCTCTCTACAACTTTCTTAATGATACCAGAATTCTTTTCCTCTGTTAAGCTCATTAATAATTAGGATGATCAAGTAAAGGAAAAGATCAAAAAGGAGGAAGAGTAGGGATTTTTCAGTAAGCTTGAATTTAAAGTTTATTGAGAGTTACTACATGGCCATACATTTTACTAAGCACTTTATGTGCATTGCTATATTTAATCCTACTCAGTTCTCTGTTCTTTACCACTAAAACAGTTCATGGCTGTAAAGAAATCAAGCATATTAACTAGAGATCTTCACCCCCAGGATTTTCATGATCAGTTCTACTACTAGTAGTGAACTAGGGGCGAAAACCCTCCATTGTCAATCCTACTGATGGTTACTAAAGACAACACTGTGCCATTTTCTGCCCGGACACATGTCAACAAGACAGACTCTTCAGATACCATCATGGGGGCTGGTGTTGGGTTCAACTACGGAAAGAAAGCCTGTTTAGGAATGCCATGTCTTCTTCATTGTCTCTTTGTTGTAATATCATAAAAAAATTACCAATCTAAAATCAATACAAATGATGCATCTGATTCATTAATAGGAAAGAATCACTGGTGACAATGATGTGGGCACAGGCAGAATGCCTCTTTGCTGGGTCAGGTACTGCAGGCACATACTGACTTGTCATAAAATACTTATATTTCTCTCACGCAAATGTGCAAACATAAAAGAACTCACTGAGTCTTCCCAGTGCACCAGTAAAACTAATAAAAATAAATGGGAAAAAATATAATAAATAAATAAATAAAAATAATGAAAATGGAAGGTAATGCCAAGAAGCTTCTTAGCAATGGCCCACAGTCTACCAAAAAAAAACAAAAAAACAACTTCACTGAGTGAGTGGTAGAAATTCAGAGGAAAAAAGAAAATTCATGTTATAAATTAGAACTCATCAGAAGAGTTAATTCCTAAAATAACCCAGATTTTCAATAAATCAGCGAAGTGTGAACTAATAGCTTACATTTTATAATTTTGCAACTTTTACTACCTTCAAAAATCTCTGCATACACACAGGAATAACCAAAAGTCTTCTAGGTAAGCTGCTCTGAACAAAGATCACATGTTACCAAAATCACTGAATTATGATCATTTTCATGAGACTGTTTCTTATGTTTGCTTAGAATGAAGACCTTACTAAGTGGATACTCATGTTACAGTACCTCTGGAGAGATGCTCTGTATGATCTAGTCCATGACCTGCAGTTTGGGAAAAATCTCTCGGATACTATCCTTTCAAATGCCAGAGAGAATTTTAAAAAATTACACAAACTTCAAACAATCATAGAGAGGCGATTCAGCCAGGTGAGCATACTGCAGAGGGCTTTCTTGCTTTGTTGATGACTCCGTAATGCATAAGATTTGAAATATCTCATTTTGTAGGAAAAAGATTCATGGCTTCTATATGCTAGACTGCTACTACATAAAGCGGAGCCTAGTCATTCATAGTGATAGATTCTACTGTAAAGGAATCAGAATTTCACTGCAATTTTGTCATGTGCAGCCTTCCCTGTATTGCACCCAATTCCACCAAAAGCTTGCCTCTTCCTGGGCACAGGTGGATGAAATATTTTCAACAGTAAGAGAAGTAGAGAACAGAATTTCCAAGCTCAGCATTTTCCTCAAAGTATCCCAGGACATCTGCTATTGAAGTCCACTTGTCTTCTTTCTCTGTTCTCCTCAAATCAAAGGATGAGAGTGGGAAGGAAGAAAAGAGAAAGTTAAAGCTAAACTTGAGTTATGTTTCTACTTTTTAGATTCCTGAATGTTTTCTCATAGGCTGGCTCCAAAATCCATATCTAGAGAGTTTTATATTCGTATGTGTTCCCTAAATCTTAATTTGATATTTAAAAAGGACAAAGATAAGCAAATACTAAGAAAACACATAAGAAGTCATTTTCTTTTGGGTATTCAGATTGTTGTTCCAGTCAGGTTGATGTTGGCCAAGGATCTCATATACTGGCAAGAACTCTCATCCCTAGTGTCCAGCAATGAAGATATACGTCATTTTGCATTTTATAACCTGTTCAAGTGCCTGAGCAGGGATTCACGTAAAGTTGACATGTACACCAAGATCCTGGCATGCCGAATCAGCCACGAGTGCTAAATCCATCCATCGGATCCAGCTCTCAGATGGTCCTAATGATCTATCCTGTAGCAAGCTTCTTTGAAATTTACAGCTTTTTCATGCATGCTCTGTGAAATGGGTCTCCTCTTGAAAAAAATAAATACAGACTCTGTAGAGATGCCAAAATCTAACAGGGTAATTTGTTAACATTTCTAATTTTCATTTAATTGAAAATCAAAAGAAAATCCGCCCCTACAATTGAGAGAATGAAGCTCCTATTAAAATTAGTCCAAATAGCAGAAGCTGGCATGAAAAAGAAGACCATTAAGAGATTATGTAAGAATCACAGAAAATTTTTCTGGGTCAAGTTATTAGAATTGAAGAATTAGACAATTGTTCATGGTTCTGGTCATGCTACCAAGAAGACTGAATCTTCAGGATCCTTTATGAAAGCCAGCCGCGGACTGTCAGCCCACTGTCACAGAGTTACCGCAGACAGGATCAGTGCTTCGCACATTTGTACAAATAGCATGAGGTTTACTGAACTGTCTAAATATTGTTAGGATGCTTTCTTAGTCCTTCTGGGTTTGCTATAACAAAATATCACAGTCTTATAACAATGGAAATGGATTTCCACAGCGTGGTCATGCAGGGTCTTTTCTGGTCACACACTTCTTATTGTATCCTCAAATGGGGGGAAGGGCTCGGGAGCTCTGTGTGTCTCTTATATATAAAAGAACTCATCTCATTGAGGAGGCTCAATCCTCATAACTCCATCACCTCACAAAGGCACCACCATGGTTATGGATGCCATAACCATGGGAATCAGGATTTCATCATATGAAATCTCTGGGGGACACAAAGGTTAAGACCATAGCAGATAGAAACGTGAACTGGCTCCATCCTCCTCCAGTGGCTGACTTCACCCACACCCCACTGCATCCTCATTTTCTGCATCACCTTGCAACCATTCCATACATTCTATCACTCCGGGTTTCACAAGGCCAGGTTAGTCAAGTGTCAACTCCATCTCATATTCAGCCTATTCAATGTTTCCCTCTCCCCTGCTGAGGCCCAGGGGACTTTCCAGGAAGCATTGATATGTCCATTTCTGCAAGGTTTCTTCTCTCTCCCTCTCTGGATCTTCATTCCTTGGGCCATATTGGAAGAGGGTAGATGGTAACGAGGTGGGAAAGTTCTGACATCACTGACTTACATGGTGCTCTTGTAGCCTTCTCTTGGTCCAGACGGACTGATCTGAAATTCCCCCTGACTGACAACTGTTTCTCTTGTGGGGTGTCCTTGTGATTATCCAGGACTTTCACAAGTTGGGGATCCCCAATGCCATAGATTCCTTTTTTCAGGGGAAATGTTCTGGTCCCCACAGCTCACCACCCGCAGTCATCAGCACAGCCTCTCTGTCTCCCTCACTCTGCAAGCACCATCTGGAGAAGATTCAGTAGCCCACAGTCAGCTGCCTACTAGCTGACCCACAGGAAACCCATGTATCATACACACTCTGAACAATTGAATGGCAGAATTACACATGTGCATGTGTCACCACCTGGGGCCCCTGGACAGCTGTCCAACTGGTCACATAGACACCAAGGCGATCAGAAAGCTGTATTCAAAAACACATTTATCTGAGAAGTGAGATACCATTCTCTTTTCCTTTTAGAGTAACAATCCTAGGCAGTAATTATTTGGCCTTACAAACATGCCCTAGTAGGTCCCAGAATTATAAAATCCTCCCAATAGACTGAGTCTCTACTGAGACTAGAGCAGTGTGACTGGATTAGGGTTGCTCAGCTTGTTCAACAGCCTCCAGACAACTGGGATGAGGGCCAATCTCTTGACTGGCTCTCCTAAGAAGTCAGTGATGTTGCTGGGCTGGTTTTGCAGCATCTTTAGGGCTTTAGCCGTAATTCCTAGTAAACAAAAAATGGGAAATCAAAAGCTAGAAGGGAAGGGGAATGAGTAAGAGAGAAGGAAGAGAAAGACAGAAGGAAGGAAAAGCAGCAAAAGGAAAGTGAGTCAAGGACTTGGGTAGTGAAGGATGAAAAGATGTTAGAACTCTTTATTTTTAAGGACTCAAATATATATATATATATATATATATTTATTTATATATTTAATATATATTCATACATTTAATATATATATTCACACACACACACACACACACACATATATATATATATAGTAAGAGCAAATATGTCATATTCCCTTTTATTTCCATTTTCTCTTTTTCCTCTTTTTTCTTAAATTGTCCTTATATTAGGAGTATTCTTTTGTTGTTACTAAAGGCCATAGTTCTAGAGGTGAACAAAGCCTGGCAATGCTTCAGGGCAGACTCCAGCCAAATTATCTTCTTTTAGGCAAAGACACCTTTCACCCACATACAGGAACACTGTCCAGCAAAATCAATCTCTTCCCTCATAGCCAGGGTTGTTCTTGCCTGAGTTCTGTCCCTCTGTCTACCTGGGATGACCTAAACCATTCAGAACGTGACAAAATACTCTACCCCAAATCAATCTATCAAACCCTCTTTTCCTCCTTCATGCATGTAAAGTGTCAGCTTTCTTGTGCTTTCACTTTCTTCTTCCAAAAGTTAAAAGATCATAAAAAAAATCGTGTAAGCACTTTCTTAGTTATTTACTGCCCAAAACATCTAATTCTTTTCTATTACTGGCTTAAGTTTCTTTCCTTCAATGTCTAGATATTTCCAGCAGAGAGGATGGTACTTATTTGAGGGAACATTTGGCAATAAGGGGGACAATGTAATTGGAGGAAACATACACTCACCAGTAGACCACACACATCTTCATGTATTTGTCTCTTATAAAAATTATTTCAAGCATGAATTTAGGACTTTACATCCAGAATAGAGGTGCTGACATTGAGAATGCGCTCCTTATTTGACAGTGACATATAAAGTGAGTATTGTAGATTTCAGACAATATTGAACAGAGCCATAGATATTCTATAGATTCAGTCAGGCATAGTCAAGGAGGGGATATTTGGACAAGATTTAGCAATCACTCCCTTGCCATCCAGAAAGCGTTGATTTTCCTCTCTTTTACAGATTTCCATGTAAGATTACGTTTGGAGAAATGGCTGTGATATATGGAATAGTAGCAGTGGTTACTGAAGGGAAACAAACAAATGAAGAATCTTTGAAGTTCACTGACCTTATAGATTAGTAAGTCACATGTCATGGATACAGTGAGGACTTCAACTGAGGTTTGAAAAAGTCTCTATTTTCCAGAAGCAGGCCCTCCACTTGTGGAGGAGAGGGTGATATAAACACACAAATTACTATGTTGCATGGTAGAGTGAAGAAGAATAAGATGATGCCAACATGTTGCTACAGTAGATTGAGGTAAAGCTAGGAGCCATCTGAGTGTGTCATAGGAGTGATGCAAATGGGTTGGGTTTATGATCGAATTTTGAAAGGTTGAGGGGATATTGATGTGCCAAAATAAGAAAACAGTATATCTGTCAATTCATTTAGGATCACCTTATGAAGTAAGGATCTCCAACATCCGAGATCAAGACAACTGAGATATTAATATGTATAGCATTATAAGGTATCAGTGAATAATCAAGTCTGACGAAAACACAAGAAATGTTCACTTTTTACCATTTATGTTGTGTCTCTCCTGATTATGCTCCCAGATATACTGTATATTGTAGGGTTATAAAGGAGAAATACTTGTATGGATTTTTATGCATTTGGGAGAATCATATATGCCAGTTTGAAGAGTTTGTCTTTATTCTACAAAGCAACGGGAAACCAAGAACATTTAGTCCAGGAGAGCAGTATGTCCAGAATTAGAAAAGAGAAACTTTAATGTGCATTGAGGAGTTGTGGCTGTTGGTGCTGGTAGAGAATAAGAAAGAGAGCAGAAAGAGCTGGGAATATTATGACACTAAAAATCAAAGAGAGAGTCTTGTGCTCGGGCCTGGTGCACTGGGAAGACCCAGAGGGATCCGGTAGAGGGGGAGGTGGGAGGGGGGATCGGGATGGAGAATACATGTAAATCCATGGCTGATTCATGTCAATGTATACAAAAACCACTACAATATTGTAAAGTAATTAGCCTCCAACTAATAAAAATAAATGGAAAAAAAAATCAAAGAGGGCTCTGCCAAGTGAAAAGACATAAAGAATGTGAGAGATACAGGAAATGAAATAGACCTTGACCACATGCAAGGAATGAGGCAGACATAAGAGTCAGAACAGTCATCCAACAATATGGGACTAGTTGAGTCAATCAATGAAACATCAGAGAGAAGGGAGGAGATAAATTAACGTTTTATCAAAAATCAACTGAGCTCTATTTTCCTGTATTTCATCAACTTAGTACCAGAAATCAATAAAAAACGTTAAGGTTCTGCAGCAAATGATAGAAATAAGTACTGTACTGAGCCTCTGCTAGACCATCTGGAATACCAGAAGCAAAGCACGACTACCCAGTGATAACAAGCAGTAAGTCTCTAGTCACTTTCAACACTTAGATTGTAAAGCATAGAGGATGAATGGAAATAAAATGGAAACAACCCATACCTTTACAGAGCCAGCCTAAACAAAACCTGAAACCTAACCAAAATAGAGGTAATGGTCTCCTTAATCATGTGTCCACTTTCTCCAAGAGTTCCTCATTCCTTTTGCCTGAATCCTCCCTTGTTTACTAACCCTTCATTGCCTTACTCTCAGCAGACGGTCAGCTAATCACTAATCAAATAAATAATTAAACAGTGTTCACTCCTGAAATGTATTTATATTGATGGACTCTTCAAACTGAAAAGGTTTCTAATCCCGTGAAAGTAAAACTCTAATACTGGAAGGACTCCTTCCAGCTTCTTTCCAAAATGCCCAGTGGGCAGCAACTGTGAGTGTAGCTACTTAGATATCTTCTGTCATTAATTATAACCTGTTTGGATAGTGAGGACAGGAGATGGATGAAGCACTGAAAGATGTCAAGAAAGAATTGCATGGACAAGTGGAAAAGACAGCAGAAGCCTTAAACTTTGATCTATGCCTGCACACCATACCACATGTGATGGGAGCCAGGTGGGTTTAATCAGGGGTGGATTATTCAAGAAAGCTCTGTATGAGTTGGCACTGAGAAGTTTGATTCAACTCAACTGTTTCAACATGATTCTTTGATTCTAAGATTCAAAGCCTCTTGTCTCATTTAACTGCACTAAGTCAAAACTGGAATATACTTATTGCCTGTTTGAACACTGCTAAGAGATCTTAGAAGTTCTCATCACAAGAAGAAAATTATAACTATTTCTAGTGACAGATGTTCACCAGACTTATTGCGGTGATCATTTTGCAATATGTATCAAATAATTACACTGTATACTTGAAACCAAAATAACATTATATGTCAATATTATCTATGTATAATGATACCCAAAACTAAAATAGCATTATTTGTCAATGTGACCTATGTATAATGATCACATAATCATTATGTTATATACATAACACATACACATACCTTCAGTTAAGTTCAGTCACTCAGTCATATCCAACTCTTTGAGACCTCATGGACTGTAGCACATCAGGCTCCCCTGTCCTCCAGCATCTCCTGGAGCTTGCTCAAACTCATGTGCATTGAGTTGGTGATACCAAGCAACCGTCTCATCCTCTGCCATTTCCTTCTCCTCCCGCCATCCATCTTCACAGTATCAGGGTCTTTTCCAAGGAGTCAGTGCTTTGCATCAGGTGGAAAAATTATCGGAGCTTCATCTTCAGTATCAGTCCTTTCAATGAATATTCAGGGTTGATTTCCTTTAGTATTGATCGGTTTGATCTCCTTGCAGTCCAGGGGACTCTCAGGAGTCTTTTCCAACACCGCAGTTCAAAAGCATCAATTCCTCTGTGCTCAGTTTCATTATTTTCCAGCTCTCACATCCATCCTGACTACTGGAAAAACCATAGCTTTGACTAGATGGAAGTGTATTTATATATATATAAGCATATATGTACACACACCTATGTAAGGAAAAGTTTTGAAAAGGAATATAATTCTATTTTGGATAAAGAAATCAAATCAACTAGTATAAATATTTTTTTCAAATGTGCACTTTAGCTATCATGTTGGGTCTAAAACCTTAGCTTCATGTGTAGTTTATGTTTATGCTGATAAAAGAAACAGAAACATGTCTTAACCTTGCAACATAAACTGCAGAACAGCTTATTTACAATAGCTAATCAAAACTCCAAAATTTTGAAACCTATAGGCCTGCCAGTACTCTGCTATTGGTCATTTAACCAGCTGATCATTGACTTAATTCCTCCTTGACTCAGAAACTCTTACAGGTGCTTAGTTTACATCAATAAGCGAAGCAGGCAGACATTTACCCTCATGGAACAGATATTCCAGCTGGGGGAAGACAGATAATCTGCCATAAACATGAATCCAAGTACATTATATGGTACAGGTGACCTGTACTGTGGGAAAAGAAATAGTAAAGCAGAGGATGGGGTTTAGGGAATGAATGTGAAGAAAGTGAGGTGATTTAAAGAAAAACAACGTAGACCACCCTGAGGGGAGCAAACACCCTTTCTTGCATTCAAGATTCCAGTTTTCCCCTATCCAGTCAGGTCTTATGGTTTTCTTCCCAACTTCAAAATGTTTCTGTCTCTGAGGCTCTATGTGAACTCATGCAAACATGGATGTTCTGAATATTCTGCCTCACTTCAGTAGAACTGGTTTCATAAAAACATTTTTGGTAAACTGTCCCAAATTAAGTAACATTATATGCAGCAAATTTTGATAATTTTCTGTTTCCTGAAGAAGTAATCTCCAAATTATTTTCCATTTTAAAACACACGTCAGTGACCTAATTATATTATGTAAAAATATTATATATGCATTTCCATTCTAATACATTATGATATTAAAAAAATATACACAAAATATAACCTAAATGACAGTGAGATAAAAATAAATAGAAATGGAAATGCTAGCATTTTCTTCCCCAGGGGATGCAGACACACAATTTTATGGCCACCGAACTAATGGATTCTGAATGTACACACATAATTATACCATTTGTTTAAGTATAATAATAAAGGAATTTCTTTTATATATAGCTTCAATCAAAGTCCTCAGAATACCCCAAGGGGCCAAGAATAAAATTATATGTGAGTTACTCTCTTTATATGCATATATAAAATTTTGAACTCAATTAAGTAACCATCTTTAGTTCGTTTGTTAATCTGTCATATTATCTACTGGTATTAATCTAAATTCTACACTAGATTTCTTTTTTTCAGGGTTTAAATCTCAAATCATAATAAAAGCAGAGCAATGGCCTTGAAAAAAATGACCTAGTGAAAAAGTTGGCTTAAAGCTCAACATTCAGAAAACTAAAATCATGGCATCAGGTCTTATTAGCTCATGGCAAATAGATGGGGAAACAGTGGAAACAGTGGCTGATTTTATTTTTCTGGTCTCCAAAATCACTGCAGATGGTGATTGCAGCCAATAATTAAAAGGCACTTACTCTTTGGAAGAAAAGTTATGACCAACCTAGACAGCATTGACAGACATTGCTTTGTCAAAAATGTTCATCTAGTCAAGGCTATGGTTTTTCCTGTGGTTATGTAATGTGAGAGTTGGACTATAAAGAAAGTTGAGCGCCAAAGAATTGATGCTTTTGAACTCTGGTGTTGGAGCAGATTCTTGAGAGTCCCTTGGACTGCAAGGAGATCCAACCAGTCCATCCTAAAGGAGATCAGTCCTGGGTGTACATTGGAAGGACTGGTGTTGAAGCTGAAACTCCAATACTTTGGTCACGTGATGCAAAGAGCTGAGTCATTTGAAAAGACCCTGATGCTGGGAAAGATTGAGGGCAGGAGGAGTAGGGGATAACAGACAATGAGATGGTTGGATGGCATCACTGACTCATTGGACATGGGGTTTGGTGCCCTCCGAGAGTTAGTGATGGACAGGGAGGCCTGGCGTGCTGCAGTTCATGGGGTCCAAAGAGTCGGACACGACTGAGCGACTGAACCAAACTGAACTGAAATAGCCTAAAGAATAAGTAAAATGTTGTATGGATATCATTATATATATATGTATGCATTTGTAAAGAAAATTAATGAAAAAATACAGAAGACTTACAGTTTGCTGAAACAGAAAGTGTACTCACTCAGAACTAAATATACATATAATCTCAAAAAAATACTTTCTCAGATTCTGATGGCTTCTAAAGAAAGGGACTCCATGACTTTCATCTCCAGTCTACAGTAGACTCCTTTCCATTTCCCTCCTCAACTTTCCTCCATGAAATCTCTTCCCCAGGTTATAAAACACACTTTGGGCTTCTGGTTCAGACATGATGACTTGATCTCTTTGTGCCCACTCCTCTGTTTATTCTGGAAATAAGAAGAGACCACTAAAAGGACCTTTTATAGTTGGCAAGAAGAAGCAAAACTAATTTAGGGCCTGAAGAAATTAAAAGGAAAATTAAAAGGATAAAAACATATGTGAATATTAGATAAAGTACACTTTAGAGCAAAGAAAATATCTAAGGACAAAGGAATACAAGGGCATTACATAAGGGAAAAAGAGTCAATCCAGCAGGAACACATAATAGTCCCAAATAAGTATACATCAAACAAGATAATCTCAAAATACTTGAAGCAAAATTAGATACATCATATGAATACTCCTATACACGTTACTCACATTAAAACTGTGACATAAAACTTTTGAAAAAGAAATCATCAATCCAATATATTTGACCAAAGAATTCTAACAAATATTTTAATAATTAAGATCAATTTGACATAATCTCTTCAAGAAAATGAAAATGTAGGAAGCCATTCCCAAGTAATTAGATGGGGCCAGTAATGCTCTATATCAAACTCACACAAAGGCTGTAGAAAAAAGAAATTTCAGACTAACGTCTCTCACAAATTTGGAATTAAAAGTTTTCACTCTCACACATACAAATCAACCAAATGAATTCAACAATGGATAAAACATCTCTTGAAAGTTTCTGGTGCCTTCCTAAGTCTGGTCACATTACCTATCTCTTCAAAGGGTTTAAGTGAATCAAGTATACAGACAGTTCAGTTCAGTTCAATCAGACGTGTCTGACTCTTTGCGACCCCATGAATCACAGCATGCCAGGCCTCCGTGTCCATCACAAATTCCCAGAGTTTACTCAAACTCATGTCCATCGAGCCAGTGATGCCGTATTGCCATCTCATCCTCTGTCGTCCCCTTCTCCTCCTGCCGCCAATTCCTTCCAGCATCACAGTTAGTGTCCCAGTAAGAATATTATCATTCCAGAAATACAGTGAGAAATACTCGAGCCTAGGTCAAATCAGAAACTGACTTCTCCCATTAAAGTTAATCTTACCCACTCATTTTAAATGTCTAGCAAAAATAACTGCAACTAGATTCATAAGATAAAGAAAACATATCTACTACATAGAAATGGTGGGTATGTTTGATAGTCTTTATTTGCCCCTCAGGAACCCTGTTGATCATTTTCTAATTCATTATGAACCTTTGGAGACTGAGAAGACCAGACTTTATCCCTCTAGCTCTCCTGGCCTCTGACTTACTTGAGTTTTGCCAGTGGTGGAGAATAGAAATTGTTGAGTCAGTAGAGAAAGAAATTAGTGGATTGATTCTTTCCTCTGACACCTTTCTTGCTGGGAAGTGGCCAAATCTCTTCACTGAATCTCAGAGCTCTGGTCAGAGGCCCTCGCTTTTAGCTGCAGCTATATACAAGACTCTTTAGAGACTGCAATATCCATTCTATTCTTTGCCCCGTGGCCCTAAAAGTGCTCATGCACCCCGTTCTTGCATGTCTCAAAGAGTTTTGCTTTTCCTTTTAAGCTATCCATAGCTCTGCTACAGCTTCCAAAACCTTAAAGTCCATTGTGTGTTAGTGACTCAGGCATGTCTATGTTGTGATCCCCATGGACTGTAGCCTACAAGGATTCTCTGTCCAAAGGATTCTTCAGACAAGAATAGTGGAGTGTGTATCCATTCCCTACTGAATGGATCTTCCCTACCCAGGGGAGCAACCCAGGGCTCCCGCATTGCAGGCAGAGTGTCTATCATCTGCACCACCAGGGAAACCAGTTTTCTTTATTTTCCTTATCTGTGTGAATCATCTTGATTTCTGACAATGATAGGGGTGGCTATGGAGCTGCTAGATAAAGATGGTCCCTCAAAGATCTAATGCTAAACTGCTTACAACAGGAGGGGGACATCTTTCTTCCTGACTCCAAAATCATAAATACAAGAACATGTCACAGGTCGTGTAAAAATAAGTGCTGAGAAATAAATAATTTAAGAATGAATTTGGTAAAAGTGCACAAACTTTAAGCTGTAAGATGATGAATAAGATCTGAGGATCTAATGTGTAACATGGTGACTATGGTTTGTAATGTGTTATTGACATTTGTGGGGTTGCCCAGGTGATGTTAGTGGTAAAGAACCCTCCTGCGAGTGCAGGATGCCTAAGAGACGTGGGGTGAATCCCTGGGTCAGAAAGATCCCCTGGAGGAGGGCATGGCAACCCACTCTAGTATTCTTTCCTGGAGAATCCCCAAGGACAGAGGACCCTGGCAGGCTATAGTCCATGGGGTCACAAAGAGTTGGACATGACTGAAGTCACTTAACACACATGTAAGAGAGGAAAACTTGAAAGTTCTCACCAAAAAGATCTTTAAAGGTAAATATGTGAGGTGATATTAATAGATATGTTAATTAAATCAATGAGGGAACCCATTAATCATGTATACTTATTTAAATTGCTGTTTATACTTTAAATATCTTGCCATTTTATTTGGAAATTATATTTTAAAAAATGAAAAAAGAAGAATTTCAATGATTTTTATATAATATTTTAGGTATTTCAACCATTACTCTTGGTATGTAAAAGCATTTTTTTTATTCCAGATAATAAAAAGTGGGATTCACTGGCTATTTAGAAAAGGAAGAAACCTTGGAAGTTATCTAGACAGTCCTCTCATATTAAGGATATATAAGTAAATCCAAGAATAATTAAGTCACTTACCTAAACTTATAAAACTCAATGCAAACCTAGCAATATAAACCAGGTTTCTTAGGGTTAGGGGAATCTTTACCGAATTACCCAGCAAATGGAAATATCTCCTATGTTCTGCAAAACTTGATTGTTATCTCTTTCACAGAAGTGATCATTACCCACCTTGTATTCATTGTCCAGTTAGCATAAGATTTACCAAGTAAGTTAAATTCCTTGAAGGTTCAATCCTGGCATGTCTGTTCTTCTCACTCTATATTCTCATGGCTAAAGCTCTTTATCAATGCCATTTCCTCTCCGTGGAAGACCCTCGCTCTTTCACCTCATTATTTCCATGACATCTTTCAGATCTTAGTGAAAACCACTTCCACAAAGCAGCCTTTAGTAATTCTGAGACAGCTCAGGTCTCCTTGTTATGTGGACGTAAGGGATTCCGTGCTTTTCCCTCTTGACACATGTCCCAATTATGGTGCAACATTTAACTTTGAAATTTACCTCATTTCTGTTTTTCTATTAAAATTCAAGTCCTAATTTAGAAAGTCCACATGTGCGCTCTTCACTACTGTCCATTCTTTGCATCCAACAAGCCTTTGTTAGGTGTTTTTTTAATGAAACAATTTTATTCATGCAGAGTTAAATCCTAATGAATTTTTGATGCTACACTCACAGCATACAGTGAACTAATACCATTGAGGTCTTTTCTTCCCACCCAAACCCTCATACCCTGATTATTTGGATATAAATACTGAGCTAGAATTGTTGGGGCTTCCCTTGTGGCTCAGCTAGTAAAATATCTGTTTGCAATTTGGGAGGTCTGGGTTTGATCCCTGGATTGGGAAGATTTCTGGAGAAGGGAAAGGCTACCCACTCCAGTAGTCTGGCCTGGAGAATTTCATGAACTGTATAGTCTATGGGGTCACAAGTAGGACAGGACTGAGTGACTTTTTTTCACAGAATGTAGATGCATTTGCTTTTATTTGTTACCCTAGTAGATGCAGAGCACTGGATGTTCGGTATTTTATTCAACATACACTAGCCCTCACAGCTTCCTGTCCTAAGATAATGTGATAATTGAGTCGCTGACTAAAAGGCTGAATAGGACAGAACTAACGACAGTCCTCTGAACCTTCCACTTGAGTCTACTTTTTACTATAGGATTCTTAATGTCACTAGAGGAGTTCAGTTTCTTAGCTGTACTCTCTGATCACGACAGATAAAAATACTTTATGGAAAGCCTACAAATAAAATATTCTTATATTGTACACAAACACCTAATCCTTCTTCAAAGGTACAAAAGAAATTCACCTCCTTGATGAATTGTTACCTACTTTTCCTAGATGAAAGTACCATCTTTCTCCTTATGGCTTCCTAATTTCATTCTCACAATTTTTATCTCTCTGACCACACTCTGACTTATATTATAGTTTATTATCTGAACAACACCAATCCCCACTCCTTTAATTCAGTTCCCCTGGGGCTACATGGGTACACCAACTGCCCTGAAGTTACCTTTTATTGAGTATCGAACATAGCAGAAACTGGACAGCCATTTGTTCTTTGTGAGGTAAATATTATAATTAAAAACTAATAGCCCCCTCTGGTATTTTGGATAAACTGACAATTGGACAAAATCTTAACTGTTATTCTGATTATTAAAAACAAATAGCCATCCTCTGGTATTTTGGATAAACTGACAACTGGAAAAAAATCTTAACTGCTATTCCAGATAAAAGTTCCCTTTGTGTTAATGTCCTTCTTTCAGAGAGAACTTGCATTCCAGATAGCTTTCAGGTAAATAGAAATGGGACTTATATGTTAGTTTGAAAAAAAAAAAAACAGTGTTGCAGGAAACAAAAGTAGACAAATCACTCATCTTCTGTGTACTTCAAGACCCATTTTATTAGGAGCTAGTAGCTCAGACAGTAAAGAGTCCACCTGCAGTACAGGAGACCTGGGCTCCATTCATGGTCAGGAAGATCCCTGGAAGAGGGCATGTCAACCACTCTAGTATTCTTGCTTAGAGATCCCCATGGACAGAGGAGCCTGGAGGGTTACAGTCCAAGGGATCATCAGTCCATGGTTTCATAAAGAGTTGGGCACAACGGAGCAACTACACACAGCAAACTTCTCAGGTTGACATACTGACATTTAGAAACTATTTTTCTCACTAGTGTGCTTAACTACAACTCCTGGTTGTCAATGGAAGATCAAAGATAAAAGTAATATTCCTTAACAGTTAAGTAATTATTTCTATCAATGATTGTTCTTAAAGCTAAGCTAGAGAAATACATGGTGAGAGAGAGCAGATCAACCAATCCACAATTTTCTTATCGGAAAAAACAGCAAACCTCAGTTTGGAATAATGTTTTATACAGAGATTTGCATAATCTTTGGAAAGGTAAAGGATTTTCTACTCTAATTTTCCTTTTCCAGTTGAGAAAACCAAGCCCTAGAGAAATGAAGCTAGGTTTTCCAAGTCAAAGAGCAGTTATTTTAGGATTCTGATGAGAGCCCGGTGACAGGCCTTAGGGTCCAATTGCTTCACCATTAGGCTGAGAGGCTGGAGATTTGGGTACCAGTAATGGTGCTGTCTTCAGACTGAATTGCTTTTAGTTTGAGAAACTTCTTTCTCTGCTCTTAAGACCCTCAACTGATTGAATAAAATCCACAATCTATAGGTTTAAATATTAATTACCTCTAGGAAAATATGTTCCCAGATGAACATGTCAAAGAACTACAAATTGAAAGAAACGTACAATTCTATGGAATATGTTACCATGTGCCACTTTATTTGAAATTGAATATCTATGCTACCTGTTCCACATTCATGAACTTGGAAGGTAAAACAAGATTGACAATTTTTTTTTTTCCCACTTAAACATGTCCAGTGTTTTAGTGCATGCAGGCTGCTGTTACAAAATGCCAGAGTCTGGGTGGTTTATAAACCACGTTATTTGTCACTGTTCTGGAGGCTAGAAGTCCAAGATCAGGGTGCCAGCATGGTAAAGTGAGTGAGGGCCTCTTCCAGGACATATTCTTAAATAGAAGGGATGAGCAAGTATTTCAAGCCTCTTTCACAAGAGCCCTAATCCCATTCATGTGGGCTCTGCCCTGATGGCCTCACCATTTTCCAATGGTCCCACCTCCTAAAATCATCACTTTGGGGATTAGGTTTTCAACATATGAATTTTGGAAGAACACACGCATTTAGACCATGGCACCCAATGAGGAGACTGACTTGTCTGAGGTAACCCAATGCCTCATGCGTGCTGAATGCTCTGTGGTGCTGATA
Organism: Cervus canadensis; assembly: GCF_019320065.1. Taxonomy (NCBI): domain Eukaryota; kingdom Metazoa; phylum Chordata; class Mammalia; order Artiodactyla; family Cervidae; genus Cervus; species Cervus canadensis. The sequence continues at coordinate 16,940,763 of NC_057413.1, forward strand.
GGGAGCCAAGGACTAAGGAAGTTTAATGAACATCAGCAGCCCCAGGTGGAGGGTCTGAGATGGCAAACTCCTTGATGGACTTCACAACAATATATGAGTATCTCCAGTGTCTTCCTTGGTTATCAGACATCGAGGAATCCCCCCCTCCTGTACATGTTCCTATTTGAAATATAAGTTAATTATTGAGTTCTTAGACAAAGTACCATTTGACCAAGATGATAATATGACAACTATGCATATGAAGCAAAGCGCCTTTGACAGATGCAAATTTCAGAGTGGAAAGTCCTCAAGGCTTTATTCACTTCAGATAGCAATTACAAGTTTGGGGATATCCCAAGACCGTTCTTGCATTCCATAATCAGCTAGGACTCCAACAGCTCCCTGAAAGCTGTTATAGATGTGGTTATGGTTTATTCCAGATCTTTGATATATTTTTAATTCATTACTTATTTTTACTGAAGTAAAATTGGTTTACAATGCTATAATGTCAGTTTTTGTTGAACAGTGAATAACTTGTATATACATACATATGTGTGTGTGTGTGTGTGTGTGTGTGTGTGTGTGTGTATCCACTCTTATTTAGATTCTTTTCTCATGGAGCAACAGACAGGTACCAGAAAGGAAAAGGAGTACGTCAAGCTTGTATAATTTCACCCTGCTTATTTAACTTATATACAGTGTACATCATGAGAAATGCTGGGCTGAATAAAACACAAGCTGGAATCAAGATTGCTGGGGAAATATCAGATATACAGATGATACCACCCTTATAGCAGAAAGTGAAGAAGTAAAGAGCCTCTTGATGAGAGTGAAAGAGGAGGGCAAAAAATTTGGCTTAAAGCTCAACATTCAGAAAAGAAAGGTCATGGCATCCCATCCCATCACTTCATGGCAAGTAGATGGAAAAACTGGACAGTGGCTGATTATATTGTTTGGGCTCCAAAATCACTGCAGATGTTGATTGCAGCCATGAAATTAAAGATGCTTACTCCTTGGAAAGAAAGTTATGACTAATCTAGACAGCATATTAAGAAGCAGAGACATTACTTTGTGAACAAAGATCCATCTAGGCAAGGATATGTTTTTTCCAGTAGTCATATGTGGAAGTGACAGTTCGACTATAAAGAAAGCTGAGTGCCGAAGAATTAATGCTTTTGACTGTGGTGTTGGGACAGACTCTTGAGAGTCCCTTGGACTACAAGGAGATCCAAACAGTCCATCCTAAAGGAGATCAGTCCTGGCTGTTCATTGGAAGGACTGATGTTGAAGCTGAAACTCCAATGTGTGGGCCACCTGATGCAAAGAGCTGACTCATTTGAAAAGACCCTGATGTTGGGAAAGATTGAAGGCAGGAGAAGAAGGGGATGACAGGGTGAAAGGGTTAGGTGGCATCACCGACTCAAGGGACATGAGTTTGGGTAGACTCCAGGAGTTGGTGATGGACAGGGAGGCCTGGCGTGCTGCGGTTCATGGAGTCACAAACAGTGGACATGACTGAGCGACTGAACTGAAGTGAACTCAAGTAGGTCATCACAGAGAGTTGAGTAGAGTTTCCTGTTCTATACAGTAGGTCCTTATTAGTTATCTATCTTATATATATTAGTGTGTACATGTCAATCCCAATGTCACAATTCATCCCTCCCTTCTTGCCCCTGGAACCATAAGATTATTTTCTACATTGTGACTCTCTTCCTGTTTGTAAATAAGTTCATTTGTACAACTTTTTAATATTCCACATATGAGTGATATCATATGCATTTGTCTTTCTCTGTCTGACTTACTTTACTTGGTATGACAATATCCAGGTCCATCCATATTGCTTCTGATAGCATTATTTTGTTCCTTCTTATGGCTGAGTAACATTACATTGTATATCTGCACTACATCTTCTCTGCCCATTTCTTTGTTGATGGACATTTACATTGCTTCCATGTTCTGGCTATTGTAAACAGTGCTGCAATGAACACTGATATGTTTAGTCGTTTAGTTGTGCCCAACTCTTTGCGACCCCATGGATTGTAGCCTGCCCGGCACCTCTGTCCATGGGGGTTGTCCCCGTGTACAATGATAGGCAAGAAGCTTGGAGTGGGTTGCCATGCCCTCCTCCAGGGGATCTTCCCCACCCAGAGATCGAACTCAGGTCTCGCGCACTGCAGGCAGATTCTTTACCATCTGAGCCACCAGGGAAGCCCTGATGAAGCAAGGAACACTGAGGTGCATGTATCTTTACACAGTGTGATTTTCTCTTGGTTTATATCCAGGGGATTGCAGCTTTTTAAAAGATACAGATAAAAAACTGCCCAGGAAAAGGCATATAGGTTAAAGGAAATGTGAAACATGGAACTTGGTTTCGTCTTCCCAGAGTGTTAGGGGAAACTTTGTGTTCCCAGCACCGATGTGCCAGCAGTGAGCACTTGCAGACAGGGGAGCTCACTCCAGGGATTGTGTCCAGAGTTTTTACTGGGGCTCCATCGCCAAGGCATGATTGACGGTCCATACAGCTGATCTCAGCCTCAAACCTCTCTAGAGGTGCAGCTGATACTGCATGACCAAAACCCCCATCCTGAATCACATCATTCTCGTGGCCCAAAGTTTTTACTCTAAATCACAGTGTTGACATCCCTATCAGGCTGGCCCAAGAGCCACACAAAAGCAAAAGCATTTTTCTCAGTGTCAAACTTTGACACCTTTAGACACACTTTCTGAGAAGAAATAGCGTAAGGGTTTAGAGAGGAGCTCCCGGGAAACAAGGGCAAAGTCCAGACTTCCCTTTGGATGAGGCTGAGCCCTTCACTACACAGCCCGGTGGCTGGTTTTGCTTGACAAGGCTCCCTCATTGTAACTTCAGAATAAGAACATGTGAAGTGACAAACACTGGTCAAGCATTTATCTTCTTCTGGTCTTTCTCTGAAATTTTTTTGTTTGTTTGCTTGTTTTTTGCATTATCTTCATTAATTCTAATGCAACTCCATGAGGTGGATACTAGTTTGAGTGGCATTTTGCAGAGAAGTAAAATAAGGTTTGCCTAAAGATTCAGATCTAGTGAGTAGTGGCGTGGGAGTTTGTACAAGATTACAGGACTCCAAGGTTCATACTTAAAGCCACTATGTTGCAAAGATACCAACAATTCTTTTTTTTTTAACAGTTTTATTTTTTTCGTTGAGTTGCTGAAGGGCTATTTTTTTAGCATTTTTATTTTTTTGGTTGCTAGGCTGAGAGGCTAATGATCCACTAATAACTACTTAATTATTAATCCTTTTGCTTAAGTGATATTTAAGCATCAAAAAAGTCTCCATTTTGCTGTTCTCAGTAGATACTGCAAAGTTGTTTTTTTTCCCTATGTAGACACCAACATGTATAAATCAAATGTCATGAATAGTGAGTAGTGAGCAGAGTAGTGTTTGAGAAAGAATAGGGAAATAAAACTGTAAGATATTTAAAGTATATAACATGAGAATTTGGTATGTGTATATATTATTTTACAAACTTACTTTTAATTTCTTTAAAATGTGTTGTACAACGATGTGAGTCAGCCATAAGTGTACATATACCCCCTCCCTATTGAGTCCCCCACTCGCACCCCGTCCCGCTTCTCCAGGTGGTCACACAGACGGGGTGAGCTTCCTGTCTCATACAGACACTGCCCGCCAGCTGTCTGTTAACATTTTACAGATGGTAATGTACTGTGTTTCAGTGCGACTCTCGCAACTCAACTTGCCCTCTCCTCCCCTTTGTGTCCACAAACATGTTCTCTGTCTGTGCCTCTCTTCCTGCCCTGAAAATAGGTTAACCAGTGCCATTTTTCTAGATTCCATATATATATATTAACATACAATATTTGGTTTTCCCTTTGTGACTTATTTCACTCTACATAACAGGCTGTCCTTTCATCCACCGCAGCCCAAGTGAACCAAATTCGCTTCTTTTTAAGGTTAATTAAAATTCCCACATACAGATGTACCACAACTTCTTTATCCATCCCTCTCTCAGTGCAAATCTAGATTGCTTCCATGCCCTGGCTACTGTAAACACTGTTGCAATGAATTTTGGGGTACATGTGTCTTTTTGAATTATGGTTTTCTCAGGGTATATGCCCAATAGTAGAATTTCTAGGTCATACGTTGTTTTGTTAGGGCTTCCCTGATGGCTCAGCAGCTTAAGAATCTGCCTGTGATGCAGGAGACACAGTCAATGGTTCAATCCTTGGGTCGGAAAATTTCTCTGGAGGAGGAAATGGCAACCCACTCCAGTACACTTGCCATTTCCACCTACCCCTCTGCCATAGTGCTGACCCTCATTTACATATGTATTGGAAAAGAGTTTCCCTTTCTATTAACTTAAGTAACATACCTATCATCTGACATGTTTACCTTTTATTTTTTGAAGAGAACACAGGTAAGTTCCACTCTCTCAGACAGCACCAATTATACAACACAATTTTATCAGTTATAGTCATCATGCTACACATTAGATCCTCAGACCTTATAATTTTCATATGTTAAAATGTATAACCTTTTACAAACCTGTTCCTATTTCCTCCACTCTCCAAGCCCTGGCAATTACTTTCGTACGCCGTTTGTGAGTTCCTCATTTTTTTTTTCCCGATTCCTTACTATTGAGATCATACAGTATCTGTCTTTCTCTACCATGTTTCACTTAGCATAAGGCCCTCCAGTTTCATCCATGTTGCCACAAATGGAAGAATTTGTTTCTTTCTTAATGCCTAAATAAAATTCATATATATATATATATATATCACATCGCATTGTTTTAATCTCTTCACCTGCTGACAGATACTTAGATTGTTTCTATATAGGCTGTTTCTAGGCTACTTTGATGGAGAAGGAAATGGCAACCCTCTCCAGTACTCTTGCCTGGAAAATCCCATGGATGGAGGAGTCTGGTAGGCTGCAGTCCATGAGGTTGCTAAGAGTCTGACACGACTTCACTTTCACTTTTCACTTTCATGCATTGGAGAAGGAAATGGCAACCCACTCTGATGTTCTTGCCTCAAGAATCCCAGGGTAGGGGGAGCCTGGTGGGCTGCCGTCTACGCGGTCACAAAGATTTGAATGACTGAAGTGACTTTACAGAAGCAGCAGAAGGCTACTGTCAATATTGATGCAGTGAATATGGGAGTACACATTTCTCTTTGAGATAATTATTTCATTTCCTTTGAATATATATTCAGAAATGAATATATATCCAGAAGTGTGAAATTTCATGAGAAACTTCCAGAAGGTATTCCATGGGAGTTGCACCAATATACATTCCAACCAACAATCCATTAAGACCTCCATTTTCTACACATCTTCAATCACACTGATTTCTTACTTTTTGGTAAAAGCCATTTAAACAGGAGTGAGGTGGTATGTGTTGTACTTTTGATTTGCACTTCCCTGATAGTGATATTGAGCATCTTGTCATATACTTCTTGGGCATTCTGTATTGTCTTATTTGGGGGGAAAATTGTCTACTCTGTAAAAAATATCATGCATTGTGTATACTGTATTTGAATATATAAAACTCAGTTACCTATGCATACACCAAAAGAAATGACAGAAATACAAATAATTCCAATTATAATTGCATCAAAAAAATAGAATTCTTATAAATTTAAGGAATGTGTTGAAAGATCAATGTATGAAAATATTCAAGACATTCATGAGAGAAATGCTTAAAAGACACAAAAGGAAACATGTTTCATATTTTTTGACTGGCACAAAAACAGACACATAGATCAACAGAGCAGAACAACAAAGCCAGAAAGAAACACACACCCATATATTGTCAGTTAGCTTATGAAAAAGGAGCCAAGAATATCCAGTGGGGAAAGGACAAGCTTTTCAAAAATGGCACTGAGAAAACTGGATAGTGCTATGAAAAAATGAAACTGTACCCCTATTTTTTACCATACACAGAAATCAACAAAAAAGGGATTAAGAAGTTGAACATAAGACTTTAGGTGATTAAATCCCTAGAAGAAAACATTGAGGTAATCTTCTTGCCATCAGTCTTTGCAATGAGTTTTGGGGTTTCACATTAAAGCAAAGGCAACAACTACAAAAACAAACAAGTGGGACCACAACAAGCTCCAAACAAAGGAACATCAACAAAATCAAATGGCAATTTACAGATTGAAGGGAGATATTTCCAAATCATATATTTCATAAGGGCTTAATAGCCAAAAATACATGAGACATACAACTCAAGGGCAAAAACTCCAAATAATCCAAATTTTTAATGGAGCATAAGAAAAGTAAGAGTTTCAATAAATCTGAAGATTAGACTGTAGATGACAAACACAGCAAAGTTTTCCTGCTAGAAACACAAAAACCTGTGCCTTCCTGGCATTACTTTCTTCATCTCCACTCACTTGTTTGAGAATTATAGTTCACAGTGTACATTCTTCAGTCAACAGAAATCACCCCACAATGAGCTATAATATATACCAAGAACAGCCTCACAGGGGGAAAAAAAAACAATTAATATTTGCATACGTACTAATGAGGCATATCAAAAGGAAGGTAATTTCCAGAGTTGACCACTCCATTGTTTTCTATATTTCATTTCAAAATTGAGCCAACTAGTAAGGAAAATGAATCTAGAGACCTCACTAATATATCAATAGTAAATCAGTTTCAAATGGGAGCATTAATGGATTATAATTTGGGAGTATTTATTACTAGTGTTGAAAATGTAGTCCTTTTGATTTTCTATTGCATCAGGTTAATAATTTATCTTAAATATTAATAGCAACATAGGGACACATAGTACTAAAGTAATAGTGAATATAGAAAGACATAGAATATATTAGCCAAGAAGTGAAAGTATGGGAAGTCAGCAATGGTAGTAAAGTAAAGGGCAGTATTGCCTTGAGAAGAAAGGAAAGTTCTCAAAGTTTCTTCAAACACCACGAACGAGCCAGATGTGAGGAATTAGCTTTATTTGTAAACCAGAAACTCTACCAAGGAAATTTCAGTTCATAAAAATATTACAATGCTAAAACCCATAATTTAGACAGAGAATAGGGTAGGGTAGGGGATATAGACATTCAAAACTCTTCATTGTTTAGTGCATCAGGCACTCAAGGACCACCCTCACTGAAGTCTTTATTGCTCAACCTACAGGTACCATCATGGAGAAAGAGATAGCTCTACTCCACGGACAGTTGAACCCTACATTTATGGCCTCATGGCTTTCCTTAAGAAGCATTTGATGCAGCAGATTTCCTCCATCCCATCCCATCTGGCTGACTCCCCAAGGGCAACAGGAGTCCTCACCCTGGGATCATTCCACAATCCCCATGGCCTCAGCTCCCAGCTTCCGTGGACACCAGTGGACTTACAACCCTGTGTGAGGTATGAAAAGTAGCAGCTTGGCTTGTGTATGTGATACTCACTCTGTTCAGACGGTCACAGGTTAGTTAGTTCACTCCCCAACAGCTTCAAATGACTTTCCCATTCCAGTGGATAGCCATGGACATGGGGATCTCTCCCCTGCACTTCAGCTCCCTCAGCCCCAGGTGCAGGTTGGTCCCACGTGCTCTCCTCCTTCTTTCCCGTTCCTTCTTGTCCTTTCCTTCCTTTGTGCTACAGAGTTCTGTATGGATCCAAATATTCCTTCTCAGTAGTCAGGGATTCCTGCCAGTGGTCACCTGGTCTTCTGTGAGAACTGCTGTGTCTTTAGACCTTCTTGATGCATCGATGGAGAGAGGTGTACCCCACTTCCAACTACCCCTCCATCATCTTGTCTACCCCCATTGGTGGATGTGTTAGAAACGAGTTTCCCTTTCTATTAAGTAACATTGCCATCACCACTCATGTTTAACGTTAGCTTTTTGATGAGATTACAGGTAAGTTCCACTCTCCTCAGTTGAGTCAGTCATTCAGTCGTGTCCAAATCTTTGAGACCCCAAGTACTGCGGCACACTAGGCTTCCCTTTCCATCCCCTACCCCCAGGGCTTACTTAAACTCATGTCTGTTGCATCGGTATGCCACTTGATGATGTCCACTATGTCAGAGATTTTTTTTTTTTGAGATTCCTTACAATTGAGATTGTATTTTATTTTTCTTTCTCTGGCTTAGTTTACTTAGTGTAATGCCCTCCAGTTTCATCCATGTTGCCATAAATGAAGCAATTTCTTTATTTTTCTAATGGCTAAATAATATTTACCTATATGTGTCACATCACATTGTTTCATCCACTCACCTATTGAAAGATACTCAGCTTGTTCCTATATCAAGGCTACTGTGAATAATGCTGCAATGAACATGGGGATACAGATCTCTCTTTGAGAAAATAATTTCATTTCCTTTGACTGTATATCCAGAAGTGGGATAATGGATCACATAACAGTTCTCTTTTAAATTTCTTGAGGAACCTCCATAGTATTTTTCCATGGGAGTTGGACCAGTATACATCCCTACCAACAGTGCATAAGCACTCCTTTTTCTCCACAACCTCCACAAGATGTGTCATTTCTTACATTTTTGGTACTAGCCATTCAAACAGGTATGAGGTGATATCTCCTTTGCATTTGATTTGCATTTCCTTTGATTATTAGTGATGCTGAGCAACTTGTCATATACCTCTTGACCATCTATATGTCTTATTTGTGGGAAAATATCTATTCTTTAAAGATGTAGAATACATTATGTTTACTATATTCCAATATATGAAACTCTATTGCCTACCTATATATCAAGAATGAACTATCAGAAAGTTGAATAAAATAAAAAGCCCATTTACTATTGCATCACTAAAAGATAAAACGCAGACTTAAGCAAGGTGATGAAAGATTTTATACAAAACCTTCACGACATTGATAAGAGAAATTTAAAAAGAGCTAAAGATGTAAAATTAGCTTGTCTATTCAATGTGTTTCTTGAGGTAGGATTTGTATTACTATGACCTTCCCTCTTAGAAATGTTTTTGTTACATCCTATAGGATTTAGATCATCATGATTTCATTGTTCTCTGTGTCTAGGAATGTTTTGATTTCCCTTATTTCTTCAGTAACTTGTTTATTATTTAGTAATGTGTGGTTGAATCTCCATGTGTTTGTGTTCTTTAAAGTTTTTTCCCCCCTATAATCTATATCTAGTCTCATAGTGTTGAGGTCAGAGAAAATGCTTGATATAATTTCAATTTCCTTAAATTTACTGAGGTTTGATTTGTGACCCACAATGAAGAAAATGTTCCATGTGCACTTGAGAAGAAAGTGTATTTTGCATTTGGATGGAATGTGCTGAAGATACCAATTAGGTCTGTTTGCTCTAATATTTCCCTGTAAGCTTATGTTTCCTTATTAATATTCTGTTTTGTTGATCTTCCCATTGGTACAGGTGCAGTGTTAACATGCCCTACTATTATTGTGTTACTGTTAATTTCCCCTTTTCTGTCAGTTAGTGTTTACCTCATGTATTGAGGTGATCCTATGTTGGCTACATAAATATTTTAAATTGTTTTGTCTTTTTCTTGGACTGACCCTTGATCATTTGGTAGTGTCTTTCTTTATCTCTAATAGTTTTTATTTTAAGGTCTATTTTTTCTGACATGCGAATTGCCAATCCGGCTTTCATTTGATTTCCATTTGCATGCAATACTTTTTTCCATCCTCTGACTTTCAGTCTGTGTGTGTCTGTAGGACAAAAGTGGGTCTCTTGTAGACAGAATATATATGGGTCTTGTTTCTGTAACCATTCATCCAGTCTGTATCTTTTGGTAAGAATGGGAGAAGATAATAGCAAATAAAACAACTGATAAAAGATCGCTTTTCAAAATACAAGCAGCTCAAACAAGTCAGTCATCAAAAGCAAAGGCAAGAGCTGCAAAAATAGACTAATGAGACCACATCAAACTCAAAACCTTCTGCATAGTAAAAGAAGCCATCAATAAAATTAAATGGCAACTTTTGGAACAACAAAAAAAAAATTGCAAATCACCTATTTGGTAAGGGTTTCAAGAGACTCATGCAACTCAGTGGGAAAAAATCAAACAACTCAAATTATTAACTGAGCAAAGGAAGAGTGAGTGATTTGAAAAATCTGAAGATTAGACTGTAGATGAGAGACACTATAAGTTTTTCATTCCAGAACAAAAGCCTCTGTCTTCCTGGCATTGCTTTCTTTATTCCAATCACCTGTTTCATGATTGCAGTTCACAGTATGCATCCTTCACTCAATAGCAATTACCCTACACTGAGCTGTGTGCTAAGAATAGCCCTACTAACTATAAAAAAAAAACTAATAATTACCTACTTAATATTGAGGCATCTAAAATCCAAGGTGATTTTCAGAATTTTCCACTCCATTATTTTCTACATTCCACTTCAAAATTGAAACACGTAGTAAGCGGTGAGTAGGGGACCTCAATAATACATGAGTAGAAAGTCATTAAAACTGGGAGCATTACTGGATTACAATATGGGGGACTGTATTATTACTAATACTATTGTAATTTTAGTCCCTTTAATTCTCTGGTATAGTAGGTTGATATTTATTTAAAATCATAACACAGCCACTATGGAGAACAGGGTGGAGAACCTTAAAAAACTGGAAATATAACTGCCAGGTGACCAAGCTATCCCACTACTGGGCATACATACCGAGGAAACCAGAATTGAAAGAGACACGTTGTACCCCAATGTTCATTGCAACACTGTTTATAATAGGCAGGACATGGAAGCAACCTAGATGCCCATCAGCAGACAAATGGATGAGAAAGCTGTGGTATATATACACAATGGAATATTACTCAGTCATTAAAGAGAATAGATTTGAATCAGTTCTAACGAGGTGGATGAAACTGGAGCCTATTATACAGAGTGAAGTAAGCCAGAAAGAAAAACACCAGTACAGTATACTAACGCATATATATGGATTTTAGAAAGATGGGAACAATTGCCTGTATGGGAGACAGAAAAAGACACAAAGATATATAGAAAAGACTTTTGGATTCTGTGGGAGAGGTGAGGGTGGGATGACTTGTGGGAATGGAACTGAAACATGTATACTATCATATGTGACCCGAATCGCTAGTCCAGATTCGATGCATGATCCAGGGTGCTCGGGGCTCGTGCACTGGGATGACCCAGAAGGATGGGATGGGGAAGGAGGTGGGAAGGTGGTTCAGGATGGGGAACACATGTACACCCATGGCAGATTCCTGTCACTGTATGGCAAAACCAATACAATATTGTAAAGTAATTAACCTTCTATTAAAATTAGCAAAATAAAATAAAATTGTGATACCAACATAGAGACACATAGCACTCAAGTTACAGTAGATTGAGAAAGACAAATCTTATGTGGCAGGAAGTGAAATCACAGAAAATTAGCAATGGTATCAAAAAAAGGGGCAGTATTGCTTGTAAAGAAAGCAGAGTTCTCTAATTTTTTGGAGACAACACGAACAAGCCAGATGGGAGCCAACCAGCTTAAGCTGTATATCAGAAACATCACCAGAAGGAAAGTGAAGTTCATAAAAATATGCTGGTGCTGAATGCCAAAATCGAGACAGTTAGCCAATAGGGTATTTATATGTAAAGACTGAAAACTACTCAAGAGAGGTAGACATGGAAGCAAACACACTAATGAGCATCAGAAAAATCAAAGCACAAAAGGGTCTAAAAAGTAAACCGTAAAGAGACTTGGTAGTCTGATCAAAAGAATAAGAGAATCAAAGTAGACACCAAAATAGAAAGACTTGTGCACATGATAGAACCAGAGAAAGCTCAGGAGAGAAAGATTCGGACCAAGTGGACCAGCGCACAGAATCCTCCAGCATCAGGAACAAAAACCCTGGGCAGGACTCATGAATGTGAGGTTCTTGGATCAGCCTCAGTTTCAAAGTTTGGGCACTATACAGCCTAAAAGTGAACGCAGACAAGGATTATAGCTTGCTGTGACACTGAATCACAGACAATAGTGTTTGTTAGCTTACTTTTCTCATTTAACTATAAAGTTAATGAATCACTAACTAATGATAATTAACTCCTTCAGTTTCCAGTCAGATCCTCTTTAGTCATACAATGGATATCTGAACCTGTTATATGATACCCAGTAAGTTTTATTAGTTGAATTTATTGATTTTTTTAAAAAATTTATTGATATTTAATTGAAGGCCAATGCCTTTACAATACTGGACTACTTTCAGCCAAACATCAACATGGGTCAGCCATAGGTTTACCTATGTCCCGTCAACCTTGATCCTCCTTCCCACCTTTCTTCACATCGCACCCCTGGAAGTTGTTACAGAAAAATGTGGAAAGCTTCACACATTTGTCTGTCATCCTTGGACAGGGGCCATGATAATCTTCTCAGTATTATTCCAATTTTTTAATATATGTGCTACCAAAGCAAACACACAAATAACACTTTAACAGAAAAAAAATCGTATAGTTAATCATCTACTAACAAATGATCAATTACTTTAGGAATTATATATTCTGCTATATTTACTGCCTCTTATATAATTGAATTTTATAAGGTCCAAAGTTCCATGTAGCAATAAGCATAGATTTATTCATAAAACATGTATACTTGCACAGAAATACATGCACACAAGTACGTCTATGTTATACAAGCTATTATTCTCCTTGTCTGTCATAATAAGCTCTTTAGTTGATGAGAGACATGGTCCAAAATTTATGCAACTTATATGGCTTCTTTATGAGGACCACTTTTTGATTTTCGCCACCTAATTTTAAATAACCATTTTATTCTTAAGTACCATGCCCCTTTAAACTAACTAAGAGCAGAGAAAACCTAGTAAATGCTGATATCTTATCATTAATTAAATTACCACTCTTCTGGTAAATTGGAAAAAGAATCATGTTGAGATCTCATTCAGGGTGATAAAATCTCTATTTTATCAGTTCTCTTGTCCAAACTCAATTCTTGCTTACTTCAGACTTAAATTCTGCTTATAAAGGACAGACAGGATAAGTAATTTTAAAATCATGCTTGCAAGAGTCTATGATTTTATGCTTCTGTTGGCCAAAGGTAGGGCCAGGAATAATTTCTGAAATATTACAACACATCATGGAAGCATGAAGTTCTAGTTCTCTTATCAAAGAGGAGATGTTTGGAGGTGAGGTTCGAAAACTGAGCCCCATGGTTGTCAGGATGTGCTCCCGACCAGACAGATGGATTTTCTCCCTGAAACGTCACAGTCAGGAAAGGCCAGGCGTGTCCGCAGAGCCAGTGACGGGGGCCTGGGTGCTGAGCAGGTAATGTCCTTGGATGACCATCTGGAGATTTACCTGCCATTGTCTCAAAGAAACAAACGTAATGTGAAGATTAAGGATGCATAAAAGTAGAAGAGCTGTCACGTTGCCTAGAAGAAAGTCTAGCCAGGAGAACCAGGCCCCCACACTGATAATTGTCAAAGACATTAACAGTGAGTGTTTTATAGACAGAGCATAACCAGTGGATGAAACCAATGTTCTAGGGTGACTGCTGTTTTGCAGTCAAAGACAAAATATTTTTCTCTTTAACCAGAGTCAACACAGTTCCTGATGTGGTCCTTGTAACATAAGGCAGACTGAGAGCCCACAGGCATGTGTGATGTGACATCAGGAAGTGAACAGATGACTGTATTGGTGCCCAGTCACCTCCATCTGCTAATAATGGGACCTGGGGAATATTATGTGCCCTTTCGAAGGCATTGCATCTTCATTAACATAACTTGATGATCATAGGGAAGATGAACGCTATATCACAGGGTTTCTGTTAAACACAAATTTTAAGATGTTTTAAAGCTTTTCGGAAAGTATAAAAGACATGCATGGGGTTACGAAGGTGAGTTAGCAGATCCAAGGTACAGTACCTTTTTCTCTTAGTATTCTCTCTGTACTCAATAGTAGCGATCAGTCAGTCATGTGTTTACTCTTACCCCAGCATGATGGTAAACCACACAGATCAACTGTATACTTCTTGTCATTTCAGTGTCTAAAATTCAAGCACTAGTCAATGTAGAGTAAATAAATTACAAACTCCTAGAGGGCCTGGCTGCTCATAGTCTGCAGTCCCAACATTAAACTGTCTTAAAATAATGGCCTAAATACTCTGGCTCAGAATTAAGTTCCAAATGTTTGCAGAGCACATAAGTACTTCTGGGAACAATTCAAAAGTGCAGGGAGTAACCTACTTCTCCAACTATCTGTCTGTGCAAATGTCATCATCCATCTAAATTCACACAGAAGGCGCTCCTTCTTCCCCACCCCAGCTCCTACAGCTCCAACTCCTGCTCAGAGCAACAGGGAAAGAGAAGGCTTCCCTCCACAGGATGGATTTGATAACCTCAGGTGACTAGATCATCTCAGAATAGCTCATGTTTTTATTTAGCAGGGTCCTGCCTACTCCTCCTGCTGGTCATGCCAAATCTGCTCCTGTGCCAAGGCAATATATGCCTGTCCTGTGGTCATGACATGTTTGGCGTCCCCCTGAATTTCCTTAGAAAAACATTTAGCTGTGTCTCCAGGCTGTCCCACGACATGCATAACCTTTCCACAATAATGTTCAGTGAGTTTGTAAGTACTGTGGTGGTGTTGGTTTAGTTGCTAAGTCGTGTCCGAATCTTGTGACCCCATGGACTGTAGACGGCCAGGCTCCCAGAAGAAACCTTCGATCAAATGACTGGGCCATACTGTCCTTTCAACAAGAGGGCTGCATCAGCCAAACTTCAAATAACACACTCTCTAGATAAAGAAGCTGTCAGCTCATAAGATATGGAAATCGAAGAAAGGACCAGTTTTGTGAAATCTGAAAGATTCCTAAGAAGTGCAATAACTTTTTCGATTTCCTTTCATTCATTTACTTTATTTAAATTACCAAAATAAATGATTTTGTATTTGTTAGATAGGAATGCATCAAAGAATACAATAGACTCAGTGGAATAAACACCAGAAATTTATTTCCTCACAGTTCTGGGGGCTAGAAGTACCAGATCAGGGCACCAGCAAGTTGAGGTTCTGGTAAGAACTGTTTCTTCCCAGAATGACTTCTCCATGCATCCTCACACAGGGTGGGGAGTGAGGTAGACAGACAGAAGAAAGGACACACAGACACAGAGACAGAAGAGAAAACTCTCTAGTGTTTCGTTTTGTGGAGACACTGAATCTATTGGATGAGTGTTGCACCCTAAGAGCTCATTTAACTTTAAGGGGTTTGCTGGTGGCTCAAATGGTAAACAATCTGCCTGCAGTGGGAGGGACCTGGGTTCTATCCCACGGTCTGTAAGATTCCCTGGAGAAAGGAACTGCAAGCCACTCCAGTATTCTTGCCTGAGAAATCCCATGGACAGGGGATTCTGGTGGGCTATAGACCATGGCGTGCCAAAAAGTCAGAACCCTTTTCAAAACATTGTACCTTGGCTGTTTGGGCTCTAACTCATGAATTTGAAGAACACACATTCAGTCCATAATACTACCTGACAGAAAGCACTTTTAGGTGGAAGTGCGGAAAAGGAAGCATGGTGATTTTCTGGTCCTTCAGTGTCTCTCTGGGCTTTCTTCTCCAGGCTCAGAGTAAATAGCCAATAAATGAGAACTGCTCTGCAGTGAACTGGGTGGATGGAAAATGTTAAACAAAGCTGAATCCTGGTCACAAAAACGAAATATGGTAGTGTTTTTAATGCTACAAATTATTGTTTTAAGATTTGCAGTGAATAGGTTTTGAGCTACAATAGAAGGGGAGTTTACAATTGGAAACAATTATTCTCTTTCTGATGAAGGTATTTGGAAGTTGTATGTTAATTCTTTTAGGTCATTCAAGGAGCATACAGTAGAGCAGACAGCTAATAAAAGAGGGTGCTACAGGTTTCTATTAAATTCACGTAGTTTTTTGTACTCACTAGTTTTTGTTTCATCCTCCATTTTTGACTGTCCATTTTTTCCCAACTCTTCCAAGTAATGTCTTCAAATGTTCATAACTCCGGCTAAAGATTAGTTTTTCTCTATCAAAGTGTTAGTTAGATTTCTCTACTCTTATTATTCTTAGTCCATTTGTTAGTATTTCCTATAACTTTATGCTATGTTTTTCTGATGTATCATTTTGTCACCATAAACAACATTGTATTCTGCACCTGGGATGAATACTAAGCTTTTTGGTGAGCGGGTTCAGAGATAATCAGAGTCATTACTGCGTTACTCCTTATAAGGGAATATATTGGCTCTAACCCACAGTAAACAAGAGATTAAATGGTTAAATATAGGTGCATGCATGCATTCTAAGTCACATCAGTTGTGTCCAACTCTTTGTAACCCTACTGACTGTAGCCCAGCAGGCTCCTCTGTCCGTAGGATTCTCCAGGCGAGAGTATAGGAGTGTGGGGCTGCACACTCTTTCAAGGGATGCTCCTCACCTAGGGATCTAACCTGATGCTTCTTATATCTCCTGAATTGGCAGGAATGTTCTTTACCATTACCGTCACCTGGGAAGCACCAAGTATTGGTACAAAAGTACTATATTTGTTTCAAATAGTAAAAAAAAAAAAAAAAGATAATGATACAGTAGAGAAGGGAAAATTTGAACTTAGAAAAATTAGGTGTAAAATCACTTTTACAGAGAGAATATATGGAAAAGGAGGAAAAGAATGACTTTCAAATTTTGTGATGCCTCCCCGTTAAAAAATTACACGTTTATCAAACATGTTAATGTTCTGGTAATGGGTTCATCTACTGAATGCCCAACAACCCTAACTAATTGCCTGATCACTTTCAGGATGAAAAGTATTCCCAGAATAAAACTGAGTATATCATTCCCACCAATGACTGCCATACCGATTCCCTCCATGCTCCAGAAGAAAGAGAAAAGGCCCAACAGATAAACGTGAGTCTTTCACCTGGGTTTTACACTGGATCAAATGAGACTGTATGTAGCTTACCAGGCTTCAGATTATTAGAGGTAATGGTAACAGTTATGTGCAGAAAACCGTGGAGGAACTGTAAGTAGTTGAAGAGAAATTATGTTAATCAGTTGATGAAGAATGAATGAAATCAAGGGATGTCTAAAGATCTGTAGTAGCAAAATAAATAACAGATCTATACATTGTCAATGCGGACAAGTTTAGCTCAAGCAATGCATTAGACACAGGATTGCAGCTATTATTCTGTACAAAAACAGGAAATGAATGGGAACTTCCATGTGTAAAATATAAGATTGCAAAATTCAGGAATATGTAAGAAACACACCCCAGTTTTGAGTACTCATTGTTACTAGTGATTCGTACTTGGGAGTCCTATACCGCACCACTCGAGCCAGCATGTCTGCCTTTCAAGGCTCTCCTGATTCTGCTTCTGCTTCTCTGACACTTCTTTCATTCGTCATTCTCAATGACTCTTCTGTCACTTTATATTTTCAATTTGTAAGTTTTCCCCACAATGGCCTATAAAACATTGCTTTGCTTCTCATGCCTGCAACGATTGCCTCTGTTCGGAGGACAACACAGTTTACATATCAAGCCTCAATGATTAATGGCAGCTCCAAATTTTCACCATTATAATCTCTCCTTTCCAATTTCCTGCATTATCCTTTGCCTTACCATTATTTAAAATATTTTGACATGCATCCCCCCTTAAAATTCTATCTTGTCTCTCTACAGCTTTCTTAAAGACATCAGCATTCTTTTCCTCTGTTAAGCCTATTAATAATGAGGATGATCAAGTAAAGGAAAAGTTCAAAAAGGAGGAGGACGAGGGATTTTTCAATAAGCTTGAATTTAAAGTTTATTGAGAGTTACTACATGGCCATATTTTACTAAGCACTTTATGTGCATTACTATATTTCATCCTACTCAGTTCTCTGTTCTTTACCACTAAAACAGTTCAAGGCTATAATGAAATCAAGCATATTAACTACAGATCTTCAGCCCCCTGGGATTTACATGCTCAATTCTACTAATAGTAGTGAACCTGGGGGGAAAGCCCTCCATTGTGAATCCCACTGATGCTGTTACTAAAGACAATGCTGTGCCATTATCTGCCCGGACACATGTCAACAAGACAGACTCTTCTGATACGAGCATGGGGGCTGGTGTTGGGATCAACTGATGAAAGAAAGCCTGTTTACGAATGTCATGTCAATGAAGACATTGTCTCTTTGCTGTAATATCATAAAACAAATTACCAATTGAAAATCAATACAAATGGCTCATCTGATTCATTAATATGAAGGAATCACTGGGTGACAATGATGTGGGCACAGGTAGAATGCCTCTTTCCTGGCACATACTGACTTGTCATAAAACACTTAGATTTCTCTCACACAAATATACAAACATAAAAGAACTAACTCAGTCGTGGTAGAATTTCACAGGAAAAAAGAATATTCTTCATGCTATAAATTAGAACTCATCAGAAGAATTAATCCCTAAAGTAACCCAGATTTTTAATAATTCAGCGAAGTGTGAATCAATGCTTACATTTTATCGATTTGCAACTTTTACTACCTTCAAAAATCTCTGCATACACATAAGAATAAACAGAAGTCTTGTAGGTCAGCTGCTCTGAGCAAAGATCACCTGTTACCAAAACCACTGAATTATCATTCTTTTATGAGACTTTTTCTTCTGTTTGCTTAGAATGACGACCTTACTAAGTGGATACTCAGGTTACAGTACCTCTGGAATGGTCCTCTCTATGATCTAGCCCATGACCTGCGGTTTGAGAAAGACCTCTCAGATACTAATCTATCAAGTGCCAGAAAGAATTTAAAAAAATTATACAAACTTCAAACAATCTTAAAGATGCGATTCAGCCAGGTGAGCATCCTGCAGAGGGCTTTCTTGTTTTGTTGATGACTCTGTAATGCATAAGGAGATTTGAAATATCTCAAATTTGTAAGAAAAAGATTCATGACTTCTACATGCTAGACTGCTACTACATAAAGCAAGAGCCTAGTCATTCATAGTGATGGATTCTACTGTAAAGGAATCAGAATTTCACTGCAATATTTGTCATGTGCCACCTTCCCTGCATTGCACACAATTCAACCAAAAGCTTGCCCCTTCCTGGGCACAGGTAGTTGAAATATTTTCAACAGTAAGAGAAATAGAGAACAGAATGTCCAAGCTCAGCATTTTCCTCAAAGTATCCCAGGACATCTGCTCTTCAAGTTCCACTTGTCTTCTTTCTCTGTTCTTCTCAAATCAAAGGATCAGAATGGGAAGGAAGAAAAGAAAAAGTTAAAATTAATCTTCAGTTACTTTTCTACTTTTTAGATTCCTATTTGTTTTCTCATAGGTTGGCTCCAAAATCCATATCTAGAGAGTTTTATATTCATATGGGTTCCCCAAATCTTAATTTACATTTACAAGGGACAAAGATAAGCAAATAATATTAAAATGCATAAAAAGTCATTTTCTTTTGGGTATTCAGATTGTTGATCCAGTCAGATCACGGTTGATCGAGGATCCCATTTACTGGCCGGGATACCAGTCCCTGGTGTCCAGCGATGAAGATGTGTGTCATTCTGCATTTTATAAACTTTTCAAGTGCCTGAGCAGGGATTCACGTAAAGTTGACATGTACACCAAGATCCTGGCATGCAGAATCAGCGATGAGTGCTAAATCCACATCCATCCCATCCAGCTCTGAGATGGTGCTAATGATCTATCCCATAGCAAGCTTCTTTGAAATTTACAGCTTTTTCATGCATACTCTGAGAAATGGGTCTTCTCTTAAAAAATAAACACAGACTCTGTAGAGATGTCTAAATCTAAGAGGGTAATTTGTTAACATTTCTTATTTTCATTTAATTGAAAATCAAAAGAAAATCCACCCATATAATTGAGAGAATGAAGCTCCTGTTAAAATTAGTCACAAATACCAGAAGCTGGCATTACAAAGAAGACATTAAGAGATTACATAAGAATCACAATAAAATATTCTGGGTCACGTTATGAGAATCAAAGTATTAGACAATTTTCATGGTTCTGGTCATGCTACCAAGAAGACTGAATCCTCGGGATTCTTTATGAAAGCCAGCCGCAAACTGTCAGCCAACTGTCACAGCGTTACACTGGACAAGATCAGTGCTTCGCACCTTTGTACAAGTAGCATGAGGTTTACTGAACTGTCTGAAGATGGTTAGGATGCTGTCTTAGTCCTTCTGGGTTGCTATAACAAAATATCACAGTCTTATAACAATGGAAATGGATTTCCACAGTGTGGTCATGCAAGGTCCTTTCTGGTCACTCACTTCTTATTGTATCCTCAAATGGGGGGTAGGGCTCGGGAGCTCTGTGTGACTCTTATATAAAAGCACTCATCTCATGGAGGAGGCTCCATCCTTATCACGCTATCACCTCACAAAGGCAATACCTATGGATGCTATAATCATGGGAATCTGGATATCATCATATGAAACCGAGTCTGAGACCATAGCAGATACAAATGTGAACAGGCTCCATCCTCCTCCACTGGCTGTCTTCACCCACACTCCACTGCATCCTCATTTTCTGCATCACCTTGCAACCATTCCATACATTCTATCACTCTGGATTTCACAAGGCCAGGTCAGTCAAGTGTCAACTCCATCTCATATTCAGCCTATTCAATGTTTCCCTCTCCCCTGCTGAGGCCCAGGGGACCTACCAGGAAGCATCAATGTGTCCATTTCTGCAAGGTTCCTTCTCTCTCCCTCTCTGGATCTTCATTCCTTGGGCCATGGTGGAACAGGGTAGATGATAATGAGATGGGAAAGTTCTAACATCACTGACTTACATGGTGCTGTTGTAGCCTTCTCTTGGTCCAGACAGACTGATCTGAAATTCCCCCTGACTGACAAGTGTTTCTCTTGTGGGGGATCCTTGTGATTATCCCAGACTTTCACAAGTTGGGGATCCCCAATGCCATAGTTTCCCTTTTAATCAGGGGAAATGTTCTGGTACCCACAGCTCACCACCTGTAGTCATCACCAGAGCCTCTCTGTCTCCCTCACTCTGCAAGCACCATTTGGAGAAGATTAAGTAGTCCACAGTCAGATGCCTACTAGCTGACCCACAGGAAACCCATGTATCATGAACACTCTGAACCATTGAATGGCAGATATACTGGTTTGCATCTGTCCCCTGCCTGTGGTCTCTTGACAATTGTCCAACTGGTCTCATAGACAACGAAGAGATCAGAACGCTGAATTCAAAAACACATTTATCTGAGTAGAGAGATACCATTCTCTCTTCCTTTTAGAGTAACTATCCTAGTCAGTAATTATTTGGCCTTACAAACATGCTCTAGTAGGTCCCTGAATTATAAAATCCTCCAAATAGACTGAGTCTCTACTGAGACTGGAGCAGTGTGACTGGATTAAGGTTGCTCAGCTTGTTCAACAGCCTCCAGACAACCTGGGATGAGGGCCAATCTCTTGACTGGCTCTCCTAAGAAGTCAGTGATGTTGCTGGGCTGGTTGTGCAGCATCTTTAGGGATTTACCAGTAATTCCTAGTAAACAAAATATGGGAAATCAAAAGATAGATGGGAAAGGGGGATGAATAAGAGAGAAGGAAGAGAAAGACAGAAGGAAGGAAAAGCAGCAAAAGGAAAGTGAGTCAAGGACTTGGGTAGTGAAGGATGAAAAGGTGTTAGAACACTGCATTTTTAAGAACCCATATATATATATACACATGTATATATTGATATCATAAGATCAAATATCTCATGTTCCCTTTTATTTCATTTTTTCCACTCTCCCCTATTTCTTTAAATTGTCCTTTATATTAGGAGTATTCTTCTGTTATTACTAGAGGCCATAGTTCTAGAGATGAACAAAGCCTGGCAACTCTTCAGGGCAGAATCTAGCCAAATTATCTTCTTTCAGGCAAAGACACCTTGCACCCACATACAGGAACACTGTCCACCAAAACGAACCTCTTCCCTCATACCCAGGATTATTGTTTACTGAATCCTGCCCATGCCTCTACCTGGGATGGCCCAAACCTTTCAGAACATGACAGAATACTCTGCCCCAATGCAATCTTTGAATACCTCCTTTGGCTCCTTCATGCATGTAAAGTGTCAGCTTTCCTGTATTTTAACTTCTTCCAAAAGTTAAAAGACCATGAAAAAAACCCTGTAAGCACTTTCTAAGTCATTTACAGCCCCAAATATCTAATTCTATTGTGTTACTTGCTTACCTTTCTTTCCTTCAATGTCTAGATATTTCCAGCAGAGAGGATAGTATTTATTTGAGGGAAAATTTGGCAATAAGGGGGACAATGCAATTGGAAGAAACATACACTCACCAATAGACCACACACATCTTACATATTTGTCTCTTATAAAATTTTTTTCATCATAAATTTAAGACTTTACATCAAGAACAGAGGTGGTGACACTGAGAAGTCTTTCCTTGCTTAACTGCGACATATAAAGTGAGTATTGTAGATTTCAGACAATATTGAACAGAGCCATAGATATTCTATAGAGTCAGTCAGGAATAGACAAGGAGGGGATATTTGGACAGGATTGAACAATCACTCCCTTGCCATCCAGAAAGCTTTGATTTTCCCCTCTTTTACAGATTTCCATGTAAGATTACATTTGAAGAAATGGTCCTGCTATATCAGGAATAGTAGCGGTGGTTACCGAAGGGAAACAAACAAATGAAGAATCTTTGAAGTTCACTGACCTTATAGATTAGTAAGTCACATGTCATGGATACAGTGAGGACTTAAACTGAGGTTTGAAAAAGTCTCTATTTTCCAGAAGCAGGCCCTCCACTTGTGGAGAAGGAGAGGGTGATATGAATACACAAATTACTATATTGCATGGTAGGGTGAAGAAGAATAAGACGTGAAGCCAACACGGTGCTACAGTAGATTGAAGTAAAGCTAGGAACAATCTGAGTGTGTCATAGGAGTGATGCAAATGGGATGGCTTTATGATGGAGCCTTTGAAAGGTTGATGGGATATTGATGTGAAAAAGGGGAAAACAGTATATCTGTCCATTCATTTAGGATATCTTATGAAGGAAGGATCTCTGACATGCTAGATCAAGGCAACTGAGATATTAATACATACAGCATTATAAGGTATCAGTGAATAATCAAGTCTGACAAAAACACAAGTAATGTTCACTTTTTACCATTCGTGTTGTATCTCTCCTGATTATGCTCCCATGATATACTGTATATATTATTGTAGGGTTAGAAGGGAGAAATACTTGTATGGATTTTTATGCATTTGGGAGAATAAAATATGCCAATTTGGAGAGTTTGTCTTCATTCTACAAAACAACAAGAAACCAAGAACATTTAGTCCAAGAGAGCTGAATGTCCAGAATTGGAAAAGAGAAACTTTAAAATGTGGATTGAGGAGTTGTGGCTGTTGGTGCTGGTAGAAAATAAGAAAGAGAGCAGAAAGAGCTGGGAATATCATGACACTAAAATTCAAAGAGGACTCTGCCAAGTGAAAAGACACAAAGGATGTGAGAGATACAGGAAATGAAATATACCTTGACCAATCCTTCATGTCTGTTCTTCTCACTCTATATTCTCACTTATGGCTAAAGCTCTGTAAATGGCATTTCTTTTCCCTGGAAGACCCTCATTCTTTTGCCTCATTAGCTTCCCAACATCTTTCAGATCTCAGTAAAAACCACTTCCACAAAGCAGGCTTTCGTGATTTTGACACAGCTCAGGCCTCCTTGTTATGTGGACATATGGCATTCTGTGTTTTTCCCTCTTGACATGTTTCCCAATTATGGTACAGCATTTAACTTTGAAATTTACCTCATTTCTGTTTTTCTATTAAAATTTAAGTCCTAATTTACAAAGTCCACATGTGTGCTCTTCACTACTGTCCATTCTTTTCATCCAACAGACCTTCTTTAGGGGTTTGTTCAATGAAAGACTTTTATTCATGCAGATTAAAATTCCAATGAATTTTGATGCTGCTCTCACAGCATACAGTGAACTAAAACCAATGAGGTCTTTTCTTCCCACCCAAACCCTCATACCCTGATTATTTGGACATAATTACAGAGCTAGAACTGTGGAGGCTTCCCTTGTGGCTTACCTGATAAAATATCTGTCTGCAATGTGGGAGGTCTGGGTTTGACCCTGTGTTGGGAAAATTCCCTGGAGAAGGGAAAGGCTACACACTCCAGTATTCTGGCCTGAAGAATTCCATGACCTGTATAATCCATGGGGGTCACAAGGCGGACATGACTGGGTAACTTTCTTTCACAAAACTGTGGATGCATTTGCTTTTAATTGTTACCCTATTAGATGGAAATCACTGGATGTTCGGTCTTTTATGCCACATACACTAGCCCTCATAGTTTCCTGTCCTAAGATAATGTGATAATCGAGTCACTGACTAAAAGGCTGAATAGGACAGAACTAGAGACAGTGCTCTGAACCTGCACTTGAGTCTACTTTTTACCATAGGATTCTTAACTTCACTAGAGGAGTTCAGTTTCTTAGCTGTACTCTCTGATCATGACAGATTAAAAATACTTTAAGGACAGCCTACAAATCAAATATTCTTACATTGTACACAGACACCTAATACTTCTTCAAAGGTACAAAAGAAATTCACCTGCTTGATGAATTGTTACCTACTTTTCCTAGATGAAAGTACCATCTTCCTCCTTATGGCTTCCTAATTTCATTCTCACCATTTTTATCTGCCTCTCCACTTTCTGGCTTATATTATAGTTAATTATCTGAACAACACCAACCCCAAATCCTTTAATTCAGTTCCACTTGGGCTACATGGGTACACCAGCTACCCTGACATTATTTTTATTGAGTATCGAACACGGCAGAAACTGGCCAGCCATTTGTTCTTTCTAAGGTTAAAATCATAATTAAAAACAAATAGTCAGCCTCTGCTATTTTGGATAAACTGACAACTGGACAAAATCTTAACTGTTACTCTGATAATTAAAAACAAATATCCAGCCTCTAGTATTTTGGATAAACTGACAACTGGACAAATCTTAATTGCTATTCCAGATAAAAGTTCCCTTTGTGTTAATGTCTTTCTTTTAGAGAGAGAACTTGCATTCTAGATAGCGTTCAGGTAAATAGAAACAGGACGTATATGTTAGCTGGGAAAATAACCCACTGTTGCAGGAAACAAAGTAGATAAATCACTCATCTTCTGTATACTTAAAGATCCATTTTATTAAGAGTTGGCAGCTCAGACAGTAAAGAGTCCGCCTGCAGTACAGGAGACCTGGGCTCCATCCATGGTCAGGAAGATCCCTGGAAGAAGGCATGTCAAACCACTCCAGTATTGTTACTTAGAGAATCACCATGGACAGAGGAGCCAGGCTGGCTGCAGTCCAAGAGGTCATCAGTCCATGGTGTGTAAAGTGTTGGACACGATGGAGCAACTACACACAGCAAACTTCTCAAGTTGACATACGGACATTTAGAAACAGTTTCTCTCACTAGTGTGCTTAACTACAACTCCTGGTTGTCAATGGAAGATCAAAGATAAAAATAATATTTCCTAACAGTCAAGTAATTATTTCTATCAATGATTTGTTCTTAAAGGTAAGCTAGAGAAATACATTGTGAAATAGAGCAGATAATGAGAAGGATAAGAGATCCAAACAGGGAAGCTGCTCAACCAATCTATAATTTTCTTTTCGGAATAAAGAACAAACCTCAGTTTGGAATCATGTTTTATACAGAGATTTGCATGATCTTTGTAAAGGTAAAGGATTTTCTGGTCTAATTTTCCTTTTCCAGTTGAGAAAACCAAGCCATAAAGAAATGAAGCTACGTTTTCCAAGTCAAAGTGCAGTTATGCTAGGTTTCTGATGAGAGCCGGTGACAGGCCTTAGGGTTCAGATACTTCATCTTTAGGCTGACAGACTGGAGACTGGGTTACCCAGTAAAGGTGCCATCTTTAGGCTGAATTGCTTGTATATTGAGAAACTTCTTTCTTTGCTCTTAAGGCCCTCAACTGATCGCATACAATCCACAATCTATAGGTTTAAATGTTAATTACCTCTAAGAAAGTATGCTCCCAGGTGAGCATGTCAAAAACTACAATTTGAAAGAAATGTACAATTCTATGGAATATGTTACCATGTGCCACTTTATTTAGAACTGAATATCTATGCTACCTGTTCCACATTCATGACCTCGGAAGGGAAAACAAGATTGACATTTTTTTTTTTTCCCCACTTAAACATGTCCAGTGTTTTAATGCATGCAGGCTGCTCATATAAAATGCCAGAGTCTGGGTGGTTTATAAACCACGTTATTTGTCACTGTTTTGGAGGCTAGAAGTCCAAGATCAGGGTGCCAGCATGGTTGAGTGAGTGAGGCCTTGTCCAGGACATATCCCTAAATAGAAGGGATGAGCAAGTATTTCAGGCCTCTTTCACAAGAGCCCTAAACCCATTCATGTGGGCTCTGCCCTCATGGCCTAATCATTTTCCAGTGCTCCCATCTCCTGAAATCATCACTTTGGGGATTAGGTTTTCAACATATGAATTTTGGAAGAACACACGCATTTAGACCATGGCACACAATGAGGAGACTGACTTGTCTGAGGTAAACCAGTGCCTCATGCATACTGAATGCTCTGTGGTGTTGATAGGAAGCCAAGGACTAAGGAAGTTGATAAGGAGCAGCAGCACCAGGTGGAGGGTCTGAGATGGCAAACTCCTTGATGGACTTCACAACAATATATGAGTGTCTCCAGTGTTTTCCTTGGTTATCAGTCATTGAGGAATCCCCCACTCCTATACATGTTCTTATTTGAAATATGAGTTAATTACTGAGTTCTTAGACAAAGTACCATTTGACCAACATGATAATATATGCATATTAATAAAAAGGCCTTTGACAGATACAAATTTCAGAGTGGAAAGTCCATAAGACTTTATTCACTTCAGATAGCAATTATAAGTTTGGGGATCTCCCAAGATCATTCTGGCGTTCCATAATCAGCTAGGACTCTAAGAGCTCCCTGAAAGCTGTTATACATGTGGTTATGGTTTATTCCAGTTCTTTGATTTATTTTTAATTTATTATTTATTTTTACTGAAGTAAAATTGGTTTACAATGCTATAAATGTCAGTTTTTGTTGAACAGTGAATAACTTGTATATATATACGTATATCCACTCTTATTTATATTCATTTCTCATGGAGCAACCGACAGGTTCCAGAAAGGAAAAGGAGTATGTCGAGGTTGTATACAGTCACCTTGCTTATCATATTTATATACAGAGTACATCATGAGAACCGCTGGCCTGGATGAAGAACAAGGTGGAATCAAGATTGCTGGGGAAATATCAATAACTTCAGATATACAGATGATACCACCCTTTTGGCAGAAAGTGAAGAACTAAAGAGGGTTAGCGTTAACTAACCCTAACTAAAGAACCTCTCAATGAAAGTTGAAAGAGGAGAGCAAAAAATTTGGCTTAAAACTCAACATTCAGAAAAATAATATCATGGCATCCAGTCCCATCACTTCATGGCAAGTAAATGAGGAATCTGGACAGTGGCCGATTTTACTGTTTTGGGCTCCAAAATCACTGCAGATGGTGATTTCAGCCATGAAATTAAAAGATGCTTACTCCTTGGAAGGAAAGTTATGACCAACCTAGACAGCATATTAAGAAGCAGAGACATTACTTTGTCAACAAATATCCGTCTAGTCAAGGCTATGTTTTTTCCAGTAGTCATATGTGGATGTGGGACTATAAAGAAAGCTGAGTGCCAAAGAATTAATGCTTTTGAACTGTGGTGTTGGGACAGACTCTTGAGAGTCCCTTAGACTGCAAGAGATCCAACCAGTCCATCCTAAAGGAGATCAGTCCTGGCTGTTCATTGGAAGGACTGATGTTGAAGCTGAAACTCCAGTATTTTGGCCACCCGATGCAAAGAGCTGACTCATTTGAAAACACCCTGATGTTGGGAAAGATTGAAGGCAGGAGAAGAAGGGGATGACAGAGGGTGAAATGGTTAGATGGCATCACCGACTCAATGGACATGAGTTTGGGTAGACTCCAGGAGTTGGTGATGGACAGGGAAGCCTGGTGTGCTGCGGTTTATGGGGTCTCAAAGAGTCAGACACGACTGAACGACTGAATAAAACTGAAGTCATTAGGTCATTACAGAGAGTTGGGTAGAGTTTCCTGTTCTATACAGTAGGTCCTTATTAGTTATCTATCTTATATATATTAGTGTGTACACGTCAATCCCAATGTCACAATTCATCCCTCGCTTCTTCCCCCTGGAACCATAAGATTATTTTCTACATTGTGACTCTCTTCCTGTTTGTAAATAAGTTCATTTGTACAACTTTTTACTATTCCACATATAAGTGATATCATATGCATTTGTCTTTCTCTGTCTGACTTACTTCACTTAGTATGACAATATCCAAGTTCATTCATATTGCTTCTGTTAGCCTTATTTTGTTCCTTCCTATGGCTGAGTAACATTACATTGTATATCTGCACTACATCTTCTTTGCCCATTTCTCTGTTGATGGACATTTAGGTTGCTTCCATGTTCTGGCTATTGTAAACGGTGCTGCAATGAACACTGATATGTTTAGTCGTTTAGTTGTGCCCAACTCTTTGCAAGCCCATGGTTTGTAGCCTGCCAGGCACATCTGTCCATGGGGGTTTTCCCTGTGGACAATAATAGGCAAGAAGATTGGAGTGGGTTGCCATCCTCTCCTCCAGGGGATCTTCCCCACCCAGGAATCGAACCCAGGTCTCCCGTACTGCAGGCCGATTCTTTACCGTCTGAGCCACCAGGGAAGCCCTGATGAAGCAAGGAACACTGAGGTGCCTGTCTTTACAAGTATGATTTTCTCTTGGTATATATCCAGGGGATTGCAGCTTTTTAAAAGATACAGATAAAAAACTGCCCAGGAAAAGGCATATAGGTTAAAGGAAATGTGAAACATGGAACTTGGTTTCCTCTTCTCAGGGTGTCATGGGCAGCTCTGTGCTCCCAGCACGGATGTGCCAGCAGTGAGCACTTGCAGACACGGGAGCTCACTCCAGGGATTGTGTCCAGAGTTTTTACTGGGGCTCCATCGCCAAGGAATAACTGAGGGTCCTTACAGCTGATCTCAGGCTCAAACCTCTCTAGAGGTGCAGCTGATACTGCATGACCAAAACCCCCATCCTGAATCACATCATTCTCGTGGCCCAAAGTTTTTACTCTAAATCACAGTGTTGACATCCCTATGAGGCTGGCCCAAGACCCTGTCAAAAACAAAAGCACTTTTCTCAGTGTCAACCTTTGACACATTTAGTCACACTTTCTCAGAGGAAACAGCCTAGTGGTTTAGAGAGGAGCTCCCAGGAAACAAGGGCAAAGTACACCCTTCCCTTTGGATGAGGCGGAGCCCTTCATTACAGAGCCAGGTGACTGGTTTTGCTTGACAAGGCTCCCTCGTTGTAACTTCACAATATGAAAAGGTGAAGTGACAAACATTGGTCAAGCATTTATCTTCTTCTTGTCTTTCACTGAATTTTGTTTGTTTGTTTTTTGCATGATCTTCATTAATACCAATGCAAAACCGTGAGGCGGACACTAGTTTGAATGGCATTATGGAGAGAAGTAAAATAAGGCTTGCCTAAAGATTCAGAGCTAGTAAGTGGTGGAATGGGAGAATGTACAAGGGCTAAAGGACTCGAAGGTTCATACCTAAAGCCACTATGTTGCAGAGATACCAACAATTTTTTTTAACAATTTTATTTTTTGATTGCGTTGCTAGGGGCTATTTTTTTTAGCATTTTTTTTTTTTTTTTGGTTGCGAGGCTGAGGGACTAATCATCCACTAATAACTACTTAATTATTAATCCTTTTGCTTAAGTGATATTTAGCATCAGAAAGGTCTCCATTTTGCCTTTCTCCGTAAATACTGCAAAGTTTTTTTTTTTTCATATGTAGACAACAACATGTATAAATCAAATGTCATGAATAGTGAGTAGTAAGCAGAGTAGTGTTTGATGCAGAATTGGAAAAATATACTGTAAGATATTTAAAATATATAAGATATATATGTGTATATAACACATATTATTATTTAATATGTGTATATATTATTTTTTAAACTTAGTTTGTTTAAAATGTGTTGTACAGCCATGTGAGTCAGCCATAAGTGTACATATACCCCCTCCCTATTGAGTCCCCCACTTGCACCCCGTCCCACTTCTCCAGGTGGTCACGCAGCACGGGGTGAGCTTTCTGTCTCATACAGCCACTGCCCACCAGCTGTCTGTTAACATTTTACACATGGTAATGTACTGTGTTTCAATGCGACTCTCCCAATTCAACTGCCCTCTCCTCCCCTTTGTGTCCACAAACATGTTCTCTGTCTGTGCCTCTGTTCCTGCCCTGAAAATAGGTTAACCAGCGCCATTTTTCTGGATTCCATATATACATTAACATACAATATTTGGTTTTCTCTTTGTGACTTACTTCACTATATATAATAGGCTGTCCTTTCATCCACCACAGTTCAAGGGAACCAAATTCGCTTCTTTTTAAGGTTAATTAAAATTCCCTCATATAGATGTACCACAACTTCTTTATCCATTCCTCTCTCAATGCAAATCTAGATTGCTTCCATGCCCTGGCTACTGTAAACACTGTTGCAATGAATTTTGGGGTACATGTGTCTTTTTGAATTATGGTTTTCTCAGGATGTATGCCCAATAGTAGAATTTCTAGGTCTTATGGTAGTTTTGTTAGGACTTCCCTGATGGCTCAGCAGCCAAAGAATCTGCCTGTGATGCAGGCGACACAGGCGATGGTTCAATCCCTGGGTCAGGAAGCTTCTCTGGAGGAGGAAATGGTAACCCACTCCAGTATACTTGCCATTTCCACCTACCCCTCTGCCATAGTGCTGACCCTCATTTACATATGTATTAGAAAAGACTTTCCCTTTCTATTAACTTAAGTACCATAGCTATCATCTGACATGTTTACCTTTTATTTTTTGAAGAGAACACAGGTAAGTTCCACTCTCTTAGACATCACCAATTATATAACACAATTTTATCAGTTATAGTCATCATGCTACACATTAGATCCTCAGACCTTATAATTTTCATATGTTAAAATGTATAACCTTTTACAAACCCATTCCTATTTCCTCCACATTCCAAGCCCTGGCAATCACTTTCCTATGCCATTTCTGAGTTCCACCTTTTTATTTGTTTCTTTTTTAATGCCTAAATAATATTCACATATATATATATCACATCGCATTGTTTTAATCTCTTCACCTGCTGACAGATACTTAGATTGTTCCTATAATAGGTTGTTTCTGGGCTACTGTGATGGAGGAGGAAATGGCAACCCACTCCAGTACTCTTGCCTGGAAAATCCCATGGACAGAGGAACCTGGTAGGCTGCAGTCCATGGGGTTGCTAAGAGTCCGACAGGACTTCACTTTCACTTTCACTTTTCACTTTCATGCATTGGAGAAGGCAAAGGCAATCCATGTAGTGTTCTTGCCTGGGGAATCCCAGGGAAGGGGGAGCCTGTTGAGCTGCTGTCTATGGGGTCGCAAAGAGTCGGACACGACTGAAGTGACTTTGCAGAAGCAGCAGAAGGCTACTGTCAATACTGATGCAGTGAATATGGGAGTACAGATTTCTCTTTGAGATAATTATTTCATTTCCCTTGAATATATATTTAGAAATGAATATGTATTGAGAAGTGTGAAATTTCATGAGAAACTTCCTGAAGATATTCCATGGGAGTTGCATCAATACATTTTCCAACCAATAATTCAATAAGACCTCCATTTTCTACACATCCAAAATCACACTTATTTCTTACTTTTTGGTAAAAGCCATTTAAACAGGAGTGAGGTGGTATGTGTTGTACTTTTGATTTGCACTTCCCTGATAGTGATGTTGAACATCTTGTCATATAATTCTTGGGCATTCTGTATGTCTTATTTGGGGGGAAAATTGTCTACTCTGTAAAAAAATAATATGCATTTGGTATACTTTATTTGAATATATAAAACTCAGTTACCTATGCATACACCAAAAGAAATGACAGATATAAAATAATTCCAATTATAATTACATAAAAAAATAAAATTCTTAGAAATAAATTTAAGGAATGTGTTGAAAGATCTATGTATGAAAATATTCAAGACATTCATGAAAGAAATGTTTAAAAGACACAAAAGGAAACATATTTCATATTTATTGACTGTCACAAAAACATACACATAGATCAACAGAAGAGAACAACAAAGCCAGAAAGAAATGCACCCATATATTGTCAGTTAGCTTATGATAAAGGAGCCAAGAATATCCAGTGCGGAAAGGACAAACTTTTCAAAAATGGCACTGGGAAAACTGGATAGTGCTATGAAAAATCAAAACTGTACCCCTGTCTTTTAGCATACACAGAAATCAACTAAAAAGGGATTAAAATGTTGAACATAAGACTTTAAGCGATTAAACCCCTAGAAGAAAACATTGAGGTAATCTTCTTGCCATTGGTCTTTGCAGTGAGTTTTTGGGTTTCACACTAAAAGCAAAGGCAACAACTGCAAAAACAAACAAGTGGGACCACATCAAACTCCAAAAAAGGATCATCAACAAAACCAAATGGCAATTTACAAATTGACAGAATATATTTCCAAATCATATATTTCATAAGGGGTTAATAGTCAAAAAAAAAATGAGACATACAACTCAAGGGCAAAAAAACCCCAATAATCCAAATTTTTAATGGAGCATAAGAAAAGTAAGAGTTTCAATAAATCTGAAGATTAGGCTGTAATGAGAGACACAGCAAGGTTTTGCTGCTAGAACCACATAAACCTGTGCCTTCCTGGCATTACTTTCTTCATCTCCACTCACGTGTTTGACATTACAGTTCAGAGTGTACATTCTTCAGTCAATAGAAATCACCCCACAGTGAACTATAATATATACCAAGTACAGCCTCACAGGGGGAAAAAAAAACAACTAATATTTGCATACTTACTAATGAGGCATATCAAACGGAAGGAAATTTCCAGAGCTGACCACTCCATTGTTTTCTATATTTCATTTCACAATTGAGCCACCTACTAAGGAAAATGAGGGAAGAGACCTCACTAATATATCGATAGAAAATCAGTTTCAAATGGGAGCATTAATGGATTATAATTTGGAGGTAATTTATTACTAGTGTTGAAACTGTAGTCCTTTTGATTTTCTACTGCATCGGGATACTAATTTCTTATAAATATTAATAGCAACATAGGGACATATAGTACTAAAGTAATAGTGAATAGAGAAAGACATAGGATACATTAGCCAAGAAGTGAAAGTATGGGAAGTCAGCAATGGCAGTAAAGTAAAGGGCAGTATTGCCTTGAGAGGAAGGAAGGTTCTCAAAGTTTCTCCAAACACCAAGAACGAGCCAGATGTGAGGAATTAGCTTTATTTGTAAACCAGAAACTCTACCAAGGAAATTTAAGTTCATAAAAATATTACAATGCTAAAACCCACAATTTAGACAGAGAATAGGGTAGGGTAGGGTATATAGACATTCAAAACTATTCGGTGCTTAGTGCATCAGGCACTCAAGGACCACCCTCACTGAAGTCTTTCTCTATTGCTCAACCTAAAGGTACCAGCATGGAGAAAGAGATAGCTCTATTTCACGGGCAGTTGAACCCTACATTTATGGCCTCGTGGCTTTCCTTAAGAAGCATTTGATGCAGCAGATTTCCTCCATACCATCCCATCTGGCTGACTCCCACAGGCAACAGGAGTCCTCACCCTGGGATCATTCCACAATCCCCATGGCCTCAGCTCCCAGCTTCCGTGGACACCAGTGGACTTACAACCCTGTCCGAGGTATGAAAGGCTGCAGCATGGCTTGTCTACGTGGTTCTCACTCTGTTCAGACGGTCACAGGTTAATTAGTTCACTCCCTAACAGCTTCAAATGACTCCTCCATTCCAGTGGACGGCCATGAATGCGGGGATCTCTCTCCTGCGCATCAGCTCCCTCACCCCCAGATGCAGGCTGGTCCCACTTGCTCTCCTCCTTCTTTCCCCTCCTCCTTGTCCCTTCTTTCCTTTGTCCTACTGAGTTCTGTGTGGATCCGGATATTCCTTCTCAGTAGTCAGGGATTCCTGCCAGTATTCACCTGGTCTTCTGTGAGAACTGCTGTGTCTTTAGACCTTCTTGATGCATCGGTGGAGAGAGGTGTACCTCACTTCCATCTACCCCTCCATCATCTTGTCCACCACCGTTTGTGGATGTATTAGAAACAAGCTTCCCTTTCTATTAAGTAACATTGCCATCACCACACATGTTTAACTTTTGTTTTTTGGTGAGATTACAGGTAAGTTCCACTCTCTTCTGTTGAGTCAGTCATTCAGTTTTGTCCAAATCTTTGTGACCCCATGGACTGCGGCAAGCCAGGCTTCCCTTTCCATCCCCAACTCCCAGAGGTTACTCAAACTCATGTCCGTTGAGTCAGCATGCCACTTGATGATGTCCACTCTCTCAGAGATTTTTTTTTTTTTTGAGATTCCTTACAATTGAGATCATATGGAATTTTTCTTTCTCTGGCTTAGTTTACTTAGTGTAATGGCCTCCAGTTTCATCCATGTTGCCATAAATGGAACGATTTCTTTATTTTTCCAATGGCTAAGTAATATTAACCTATACGTGTCACATCACATTGTTTTAATCCATTCACCTATTGAAATGGTGATACTCAAGTTGTTACTATATCAAGGTTACTGTGAATAATGCTGCAATGAACATGGGGATACAGATCTCTCTTTGAGAAAATGACTTCATTTCCTTTGACTGTATATCCAGAAGTGGGATAATGGATCACATAACAGTTCTCTTTTAAATTTCTTGAGGAATCTCCATAGTATTTTTCCATGGGAATTGGACCAGTATACATCCCTACCAACAGTGCATAAGCACTCCTTTTTCTCCACAACCTCCACAAGATGTGTCATTTCTTACATTTTTGGTACTAGCCATTCAAACAGGTATGAGGTGATATCTCCTTTGCATTTGATCTGCATTTCCTTTGATTATTAGCAATGCTAAGCATCTTGTCGTATACCTCTTGACCATCTATATGTCTTATATGTGGGAAAATGTATATTATGTTATACGAAACTCTATTGCCTACCTATATATCAAGAATGAACTATCAGAAACTTGAATAAAGCAAACAAGCCCATTTACTATTGCATCACAAAAAGATAAAACAGAAATTGACTAAAGCAAGGTGATGAAAGATTTGATACAAAACCTTTAAAACATTGATAAGAGAAATTTAAAAAGAGCTAAAGATATGTAAAGTTAGCTTGTCTGTTCAATTTGTTTTTTGAGGTAGGATTTGTATTACTATGACCTTCGCTCTTAGAACTGGTTTTGTTGCATCCTATAGGTTTAAATCATCATGTTTTCATCGTGCTTTGTTTCTAGGAATGTTTTGATTTCCCTTATTTCTTCAGTAACTTGTTTATTATTTAGAAATGTGTGGTTGAATCTCCATGTGTTTGTATTCTTTAAAGTTATTTTTTTCCCTATAATCTATATCTAGTCTCATAGTGTTGAGGTCAGAGAAAATGCTTGATATAATTTCAATTTCCTTAAATTTACTGAGGTTTGATTTGTGACCCACAATGAGGAAAATGTTCCATGTGCACTTGAGAAGAAAGTGTATTTTGCATTTGGATGGAATGTGCTGAAGATACCAATTAGGTCTGTTTGCTCTAATATTTCCTTGTAGGCTTATGTTTCCTTATTAATATTCTGTTTTGTTGATCTGCCCATTGGTACGGGTGCGGTGTTAACATGCCCTACTATTATTGTGTTACTGTTAATTTCCCCTTTTCTGTCAGTTAGTGTTTGTCTTATGTATTGAGTTGCTCCTATGTTGGCTACATAAATTTTTAAAATTGTTCTGTCTTTTTCTTGGACTGACCCTTGATCATTTGGTAGTGTCTTTCTTTATCTCTAATAGTTTTTATTTTAAGGTCTATTTTTTCTGACATGCGAATTGCCAATCCGGCTTTCATTTGATTTCCATTTGCATGCAATATCTTTTTCCATCCTCTGACTTTCAGTTTGTGTGTGTCTGTAGGACTGAAGTGGGCCTCTTGTAGACAGCATATATATGGGTCTTATTTCTGTAACCATTCATCCAGTCTGTGTCTTTTGGTAAGAATAGGAGAAGATAATAGCAAATAAAACAACTGATAAAGGATCGCTTTCCAAAATACAAGCAGCTCAAACAAGTCAGTCATCAAAAACAAAGACAAGTGCTGCAAAAATAAACTAGTGAGACCACATCAAACTCAAAACCTTCTGCATAGTAAAAGAAGCCATCAATAAAATTAAATGGCAACCTTTGGAATGAAAAAAAAAATTGCAAATCACATATTTGGTAAGGGCTTCATATATAGTTTATATAAGAGACTCATGCAACTCAGCGGGAAAAAAAAATCAAACAACTCAAATTATTAACTGAGCAAAGGAAGAGTGAGTGATTTGAAAAATCTGAAGATCAGACTGTAGATGAGACACACTGTAAGCTTTTCCTTCCAGAACAAAAGCCTCTGTCTTCCTGGCACTGCTTTCTTTATTTTCAATCACCTGTTTGGTGATTTCAGTTCACAGTATACATCCTTCACTCAATAGCAATTACCGTACACTGAGCTGTGCGCTATGAATTGTTCTAAAAACCATAAAAAAACATAAAAAACTAATAATTACATACTTAATCTTGAGGCATCTAAAATCCAAGGTGATTTTCAGAGCTTTCCACTCCATTGTTTTCTACATTCTATTTCAAAATTGAAACACCTAGTAAATTGTGAGTAGGGGACCTCAATAATACATGGGTAGAAAGTCATTTAAAACAGTGAGAATTACTGGATTATAATTTGGGGGACTTTATTGTTACTAATACTATTGTAATTTTATTACCTTTAATTCTCTGGTATATTAGATTGATATTTAGTCAATGTAGTAATACAGACACTATGGAGAACAGGGTGGAGATTCCTTAAAAAACTGGAAACATAACTGCCAGATGACCGAGCTATCCCACTACTGGGCATACACACCGAGGAAACCAGAACTGAAAGAGACATGTGTACCCCAATGTTCACTGCAACACTGTTTATAATAGGCAGGACATGGAAGCGACCTAGATGCCCATCAGCAGATGAATGGATGAGAAAGCTGTGGTACATATACACAATGGAATATTACTCAGCCATTAAACAAGAATAGATTTGAATCAGTTCTAATGAGGTGGATGAAACTGGACCCTATTATATAGAGTGAAGTAAGCCAGAAAGAGAAACAGCAATACAGTATACTAACGCATATATATTGATTTTAGAAAGATGGGAACAATAGCCCTGTATGTGAGACACATAAAGACACAAAGACATAAAGAACAGTCTTTTGGATTCTGTGGGAGAGGCAAGGGTGGGATGACTTGTGAGAATGGCATTGAAACATGTATACTATCATATGTGACCCAAATCGCTAGTCCAGATTCAATGCATGATCCAGGGTACTCGGGGCTCGTGCACTGGGATGACCCAGAAGCATGGGATGGGGAAGGAGGTGGGAAGGTGGTTCAGGATGGGGAACACTTGTACAGCCATGGCAGATTCCTGTCAATGTATGGCAAAACCAATACAATATTGTAAAGTATTTAGCCTCCAATTAAAATTAGCAAAATAAAATAAAATTGTGATACCAACATAGAGACACATAGCACTCAAGTTACAGTAGATTGAGAAAGACAAAGCTTATGAGGCAGGAAGTGAAATCACAGAAAATTAGCAACGGTATAAAAAAAAAAGGGGGCAGTATTGCCTAGAAAGAAAGAAGAGATCTCTAATTTTTTAGAGATAACATGAACAAGCCAGATGGGAGCCAACCAGCTTAAGCTGTATACCAGAAACTTCACCAGAAGGAAAATGCACTTCATAAAAGTATGCTGATGCTAAACACCAAAATCCAGACAGTAAGGAAATACGGTAGGGTATACGTAGATACTGACAACTACTCAGAAATATAGACATGGAAGCAAATACACTAATGAGCATCAGAAAAATCAAAGCACAAAAGGGTCTGAAAGTAAATCGTAAAAGAGACTTGGTAGTCTGATCAAAAGAATAAGAGAATCAAATTAGACAACCAAAATAGAAAGACTTGTGCACATGATAGAACCAGAGAATGCTCAGGAGAGAAAGTTTCGCACCTAGTGGACCAGCGAACAGAAGCCTCCAGCATCAGGAACAGAAACCCTGGGCAGGACACATGAATGTGCGCTTCTGGGAACAGCCTCAGTTTCAAAGTTTGGGCACTATACCGCCTAAAGGCGAACACAGACAAGGATTATAGCTTGCTATGACAGTGAGTCACAGACAATAGTGTTTGTTAGTTTACTTTTCTCATTCAACTAAAAAGTTAATGAATCACTAAGCAATGGTAATTGACACCTTCAGTTTCCAGTCAGATCCTCTTTAGTCATACAATGGATATCTGAACCTGTTATATGGTCCCCAGTAACAGTTTTAATAGTTAAATTTATTGATTTTTAATTGAAGGGCAATTCCTTTACAATACTGGATTGCCAAACATCAACATGGGTCAGCCATAGGTTTACCTATGTCCCGTCAACCTTGAACCTCCTCCCCACCTTTCTTCACATCGCACCCCTGGAAGTTGTTACAGAAAAATATGGAAGGCTTCACACATTTGTGTGTCATTGTTGGGCAGGGGCTATGCTAATCTTCTCAGTATTATTCCAATTTTTTAATATATGTGTTACCAAAGCAAACACACAAATAACACTTTAAAAGAAAAAAAAAATCATATAGTTAGTCATCAACCAACAAATGATCAATTATTTTAGGAATTAGGGTATTCTGCTCTATTTACTGCCTGTTATAAAACTGAATTTTATAAGGTCCAAAGTTCCATGTAGGAATTAAGCATATATTTATTCATAACACATGTATACATGCACAGAAATATATGCACACAAATACGTCTATGTTATACAAGCTATTATTCTCCTTGCCTGTCACAATAAGCTCTTTAGTTGATGAGAGAGAGAGTCCCAAATTTCTCCAACTTATATATCTTCTTTTTGAGAACCACTTCTTTGGTTTTCACCACCTAACTTTAAATAACCATTTTATTCTTAGGTACCATGCCCCTTTAAACTAACTAAGAGCAGAGAAAACCTAGTAAATGCTGATATCTTATCATTAATTAAATTACCACTCTTCTGGTAAATTGGAAAAAGAATCATGTTGAGATCTACTCAGGAGGATGAAATCTCTATTTTATCATTTCTCTTGTCCAAACTGATTCTTGCTCACTTCAGTCTTAAATTCTGCTTACTTACAGAGGACACACAGGAAAAGTAATTTTAAAGTCATGCTTGCAAGAGTCAATGATTTTATGCTTTTGTTGGCCAAAGGTAGGGCCAGGAATAATTTCTGAAATATTTCAATACATCATGGAAGCCTGAAGGTCTAGTTCTCCTATCAAAGTGGAGATGTTTGGAGATGGTTCGAAAACTCAGCCCCATGGTTGTCAGGATGTATCCCGACCAGACAGATGGATTTTCTCCCTGAAACATCACAGTCAGTAAAGGCCAGGCGTGTCCGCAGAGCCAGTGATGGGGGCCTGGGTGCTGAGAGGTAAGATTCTTGGATGACCATCTGGAGATTTACCTGCCATTTTCTCAAAGAAACAAATGTAATAAGAAGATTAAGGATGCATAAAAGTAGAAGAGCTGTCACGTTGCCTAGAAGCAAGTGTAACCAGGAGAACCAGGCCCCCACACTGATAATTGTCAAAGACTTTAACAGTGAGTGTTTTGTAGACAGAGCAGAACAAGTGGATGAAACCAGTGTTCTAGGGTCACTGCTGTTTTGCAGTCAAAGACAAAATATTTTTCTCTGCAAGCAGAGTCATCACAGCTCCTGATGTGGTCCTGGTTACACACATGCAGACCGAGAGCCCACAGGCATGTGTGATGTGACGTCAGGAAGTGGATAGATGACTGTATTGGTGCCCAGTCACCTCCAACTGCTAATAAAGGGACCAGGGAAAATTATTTCTCCTTTCCAAGACATTGCATCTTCATTAACATAACTTGATGTTCACAGTGAAGATGAAGGCTATCTCACAGGGTTATTGTAAAACACAGATTTTAACATGTTTTAAAGCTTTTGGGAAAATATCAAAGACATGCATGGGGTTAGGAAGGTGAGTTAGCAGATCCAAAGTACAGTACCTTTTTCTCTTAATATTCTCTCTGTACTCAATAGTAGCGATCAAACAGTCATGTGTTTACTCTTACCCCAGCGTGATGTAAACCACACAGATCAACTGTACACTTCTTGTCATTTCAGTGTCTAAAATTCAAGCACTAGTCAATGTAGAGTGAAAAAATAACACACTCCTAGAGGGCCTCGCTGCTCAGAGTCTTCAGAGTCCCAAAATTAAACTGTCTTAAAAGAAGGGCCTAAATACTCTGACTCAGATTTAAGTTCCAAATGTTTGCAGAGCACATAAGTACTTCTGGGAGCAATACAAAAATGCAGGGAGTAACCTTCTTCTACAACTATCTGTGCAAATATCATCATCCATCTAAATTTACACAGAAGGCGCTCCTTCTTCCCCACCCCAGCTACTACAGCACCAACTCCTGCTCAGAGCAACAGGGAAAGAGAAGGCTTCCCTCCACAGGATGGATTTGATAACCTCAGGTGACTAGATCATCAGAATGGCTCATGTTTTTATTTTAGCAGGGTCTTGCCTGCTCCTGCTGCTGGTCATGTCACATCTGCTCCTGTGCCAAGGCAACGTATGCCCGTCCTGCGGTCCTGATGTGTTTGGCGTCCCCCTGAAGTTCCTTAGAAAAACGTTTAGCCGTGTCTCCAGGCTGTCCCACGACATGCTTAACCTTTCCACAATAATGTTCAATGAGTTTGTAAGTACTGTGGTGGTCGTCGTTTAGTTGCTAAATTGTGTCGAACTCTTGAGACCCCATGGACTGTAGCCCACAACTCCCAGAAGGTACCTTCACGTAAGTGACTGGGCCATACTGTCCTTTCAACAAGAGGGCTGCATCAGCCTAAATTTAAATAACACACTCTCTAGGTTATAGATGCGGTCAGCTCATAAGTGTGGAAATAGAAGACGACCAGCTTTGTGAAATATCAAAGACTCCTAAGAAGTACAATAAATTTTTCAATTTCCTTTCATTCATTTCTCTCTTTAAATTTCTAAAATAAAAGATTTTGTGTTTGTCAGCTAGGAATGCCATAAAAGAATACAATAGACTCAGTGGAATAAACAACAGAAATTTGTTTCCTCACAGCTCTGGGGGCTAGAAGTCCCAGATCAGGGCACCAGCAAGGTGCGGTTCTGGTAAGAACTCTTTCTTCCCAGGATGGCTTCTCCGTGAGTCCTCACACCGGGTGGGGGGTGGGGAAGACAGACAGAGGAAAGGACACACAGACACAGAGACAGAAGGGAAAATTCTCTGGTGTTTCGCTTCATGGAGACACTAAACCTATTGGATGAGTCTTCCACCCTAAGACCTCATTCAACCTTAATGGGCTTTGCTGGTGGCTCGGATGGTAACGAATCTGCCCACAATGGGAGGGACCTGGGTTCTATCCCTGGGTCTGTAAGATTCCCTGGAAAAGGGAACGGCAAGCCACTCCAGTATTCTTGCCTGAGAAATCCCATGGACAGAGGAGTCTGGTGGGCTATAGACCATGGCGTGCCAAAAAGTCGGAACCCTTTTCAAAACACAGTGCCTTGGCAGTTCGGACTCTAACACATGAATTTGAAGAACACACATTCAGTCCCTAATACTACCTGACAGAAAGCACGTTTAGGTGGGATTGGGGAAAATGAAGCATGGTGATTCTGGTCCTTCAGTATCTCTCTGGGCTTTCTTCTCCAGGCTCAGAGTAAATAGCCAATAAATGAGAACTGCTCTGCAGTGAACTGGGTGGATGGAACATGTTAAACAAAGCTGAATCCTGGTCACAAAAACGATTATTGGTAGTTTTTTTGATGCTACAAATTATTGCTTTAAGAATTGCAGTGAATAGGTTTCGTGCTACAATAGAAGGGGAGTTTACAATTGGAAACATTTATTCTTTTTCTGATTAAGGTATATATAACTCCTATGTTAATTCTTTTATGTCAATCAACGAGAACACAGTAGAGCAGACAGCTAATAAAAGGCGGTGCTTTTTTGACTGTTCATTTTTTTTCCACCTCTTCCAAGTAATCTCTTGAAATGTTCATAACTTCCGCTAAAGATTAGTTTTTCTCTATCAAAGTGTTAACTAGATTTTTCTTCTCTTATTATTCTCAGTCCATTGCTTAGTATTTCCTATAACTTTAGGCCGTTTTTTCCAGGACGTGTCATTTTGTCACCATAAACAACAATGTATTCTGCATCTTGAATGAACACTAACCTTTTTAGTGAGCGTGTTCAGAGATAATTCAGAGTCATTACTGTATTAGTCCTTATAAGGGAATATATTGGTTCTAACCCACACAAACAAGAGATTAAATGGTTAAATATATGTGCATCCATGCATTCTAAGTCACATCAGTTGTGTCCAACTCTTTGCAACCCTACTGATGTAGCCCAAGAGGCTCCTCTGTCCATAGGATTCGCCAGGTGAGAGTCCAGGAGTGTGCTGCTGTACCCTCTCGTGAGGGATGCTCCTCACCAAGGGATCTAACCTGAGGCTTCTTGTATCTCCTGCATTGGCAGGAATGTTCTTTACCACTACCGTCACCTGGGAAGCACCAAGTATTGGTACAAAAGTACTGTATTTGGTTCATATACTAAAAAATAGAAAAAAAAAGATAATGACAAAATAAAAAGGGAAAAATTTGAACTTAGAAATGTTAGATGTAAAATCATTTTTATAGAGACAATACATAGAAAAAGTAGGAAAAGAATGACTTTCAAATTCTGTGATGCCCCTCTGATAAAAACATTACATATCTATAAAACATGTTAATGTTCTGGTAATGGGCTCATCTACTGAATGCCCAACATCCCTAACTAATTGCCTGATCACTTTCAGGATGAAAAGTATTCCCAGAGTAAACCAGATTATATCAGTGCCACCAGCGACTGCCACACCAATTCAATCCATGCTCCAGAAGAAAGAGAAAAAGTCCAACAGATGAACGTGAGTCTTTCACCTGGGTTTTTCACCAGATCAAATGAGAC
The DNA here is from genome assembly GCF_019320065.1 of Cervus canadensis. Taxonomy (NCBI): domain Eukaryota; kingdom Metazoa; phylum Chordata; class Mammalia; order Artiodactyla; family Cervidae; genus Cervus; species Cervus canadensis. The sequence continues at coordinate 16,984,019 of NC_057413.1, forward strand.
AGTATGTAGCTTACCAAGCTTCAGGTTATTAGAGGTAATGGCAACTGTACATGCAGAAAATGTTGGAGGAACTGTATGCAGCTGAAGAGAAATTATATTATGCAGTTGATGAAGCATGAGCAAAATCAAGGGATGACTAAAGATCTGTAGTAGCAAAATCAACAACAGATCTATAAATTGTCCATGCAGACAAGTTTAGTTCAAGCAATGCATTAGACACAGGATTGCAGCTATTATTCTGTACAAAATCATGAAATGAATGGGACATCCATGTGTAAAACACAAGATTGCCAAATTTATGAATATATAAGTAACACACCCCAGTATTGAGTAATCCCCGTTACTAGTGACTCGTATGTGGGAGTCCTATACTGCATCACTATAGCCAGCGTGTCTGCCTTTCAAAGCTATCCTGATTCTGCTCTTTCTTCAATGACACCTCCTTCATTTGTCACTCTCAATGACTCCTCTGTCACCATTTATTTTTAATTTGTAAGTTTTCCCCACATTGGCCTATATAACATTGCTTTGCTTCTCATGGCCACAACAATTGCCTCTGTTCTCAGGTCAATACAGGTTACATATCAAGCCTCAGTGATTACTGGCAGCTCCAAATTTTCACCATTATAATCTCTCCTTTCCGATTTCCTGCATTATCCTTCATCTTAACATTATTTAAAATATTTTGACATGCATCCCCCCTTAAAATTCTATCTTTTCTCTCTACAACTTTCTTAATGATATCAGCATTCTTTTCCTCTGTTAAGCTCATTAATAATAAGGATGATCAAGTAAAGGAAAAGTTCAAAATGGAGGAGGACAAGGGATTTTTCAATAAGCTTGAATTTAAAGTTTATTGAGAGTTACTACATGGCCATACATTTTACTAAGCACTTTATGTGCATTACTATATTTCATCCTACTTAGTTCTCTGTTCTTTACCACTAAAACAGTTCATGTCTATAATGAAATCAAGCATACTAACTAGAGATCTTCAGCCTCCTGGGATCTACATGCTCAATTCTACTAGTAGTAGTGAACCTGGGGGGGAAACCATCCATTGTAAATCCCACTGATGCTGTTACTAAAGACAACGCTGTGCCATTTTCTGCCCGGACACATGTCAACAAGACAGACTCTTCTGATACCAGCATGGGGGCTGGCGTTGGGATCAACTGAGGAAAGAGAGCCTGTTTGGGAATGTCATGTCTTCTTCATTGTAATATTGTAAAACAAATTACCAACCGAAACTCAATACAAATGACTCATCTGATTCTTTAATACGAAAGAATCACTGGTGACAATGATGTGGGCACAGGTAGAATGCCTCTTTCCTGGGTCAGGTACTGCAGGCACATACTGACTTGTCAAAAAATACTTAGATTTCTCTCAAGCAAATATACAAACATAAAAGACCTCACTCAGTGGGTGGTAGAATTTCAGAAGAAAAAAGAATATTCTTCATGTTATAAATTAAAACTCATCAGAAGAATTAATGCCTAAAGTAAACCAAATTGTTAATAATTCAGTGAAGTGTGAGCTAACACTTACATTTTATCATTTTGCAACTTTTACTACCTTCAAAAATCTCTGCATACACATAAGAATTAACAGAAGTCTTGTAGGTCAGCTGCTCTGAGCAAAGATCACATGTTACCAAAACCACTGAATTATGATTATTTTAATGAAGCTGTTTCTTATGTTTGCTTAGAATGAAGACCTTACTAAGTGGATACTCACCTTACAGTACCTCTGGAATGGTCCTCTGTATGATCTAACCCATGACCTGCGGTTTGAGAACGACCTCTCAGATACTATTCTATCAAGTGCCAGAGATAATTTTAAAAAATTATTTAAATTGCAAACAATTTTAGAGAGGCGATTCAGCCAGGTGAGCATCCTGTAGAGGGCTTTCTTGCTTTGTTGATGAGTCTGTAATGCATAAGGAGATTTGAAATATCTCATTTTGTAAGAAAAAGATTCATGATTTTACATGCTAGACTGCTACTACATAAAGCAGGAGCCTAGTCATTCATAGTGATAGAGTCTACTGTAAAGGAATCAGAATTTCACTGCAATTTTTCTCATATGCAGCCTTCCCTGCATTGCACACAATTCCACTGAAAGCTTGCCTTTTCCTAGGCACAGGTGGTTGAAATATTTTCAAGAGTAAGAGAACTAGAGAACAGAATGTCCAAGCTCAGCATTTTCTTCAAAGTATCCCAGGACATCTGCTCTTCAAGTTCCACTTGTCTTCTTTCTCTGTTCTTCTCAAATCAAAGGATGACAGTGGGAAGGAAAAAAGAGAAAGTTAAAATTAACTTGAGTTATGTTTCTACTTTTTAGATTCCTAATTGTTTTCTCAAAGGCTGGCTCCAAAATCCATATCTAGAGAGTTTTCTATTCGTATGTCTTCCCCAAATCTTAATTTATACTTACAAGGGTCAAAGATAAGCAGATAATGATAAAATGAATAAAAAGTCATTTTCTTTTGGGTATTCAGATTGTTGATCCACTCAGATTGGATATGACCAAGAATCCCATTTACTGGTCAGGATACCGATCCCTGGTGTCCAGCGATGAAGATATGCGTCATTCTGCATTTTATAAACTGTTCAAGTGCCTGAGCAGGGATTCCCGTACAGTTGACATGTACAGCAAGATCCTGGCCTGCCGAATCAGCGACGAGTGCTAAATCCACATCCATCTGATCCAGCTCTGAAATGGTCCTAATGATCTATCCCATAGCAAGCTTCTTTGAAATTTACAGCTTTTTCATGCATGCTCTGTGAAATGGGTCTCCTCTTAAAAAATTAAAAACAGACTCTGTAGAGATGTCAAAATCTCAGAGGGTAATTTGTTAACATTTCTTATTTTCATTTAATTGAAAATCAAAAGAAAATCTACCCCTATAATTGAGAGAATGAAGCTCCTGAAACTGGAGCCCATTATACAGAGTGAAGTAAGCCAGAAAGATAAAGACCAATAGAGTATACTAATGCATATATATGGAATTTAGACAGATGGTAATGATAACCTTATATGCAAAACAAAAAAGAGATACAGAAATACAGAACAGAATTTTGGACTCTGTGGGAGAAGGCGAGGGTGGGATGTTTAGAGAGAAAAGCATCAAAACATGTATATTATCTAGGGTGAAACAGATCACCAGCCCAGGCTGGATGCATGACACAAGTGCTCGGGCCTGGTGCACTGGGAAGACCCAGAGGAATCCGGGGGAGAGGGAGGTGGGGGATTGGGATGGGGAATACATGTAAATCCATGGCTGATTCATGTCAATGTATGACAAAAACCACTACAATATTGTAAAGTAATTAGCCTCCAACTAATAAAAATAAATGAAAAAAAATTAGTCACAAATAGCAGAATCTGGCATTACAAAGAAGACCATTAAGAGATTATGTAATAATCACAGAAGATTATTCTGGGTCAAGTTATTAGAATCAAAGAATTAGATAATTGTTCATGGTTCTGGTCTTGCTACCAAGAAGACTGAATTTTCAGGATTCTTTATGAAAGCTAGCCGCGAACGGTCAGCCCACTGTCACAGTGTTACGCCAGACAAAATCAGTGCTTCACACCTTTGTACAAATAGCATGAGGTTTACTGAACCTTCGAAAGATTTTTAGGATGCTATCTAAGTTCTTCTGGGTTGCTATAACAAAATATCACAGTCTTATAACAATGGAAATGGATTTCCACAGCATGGTCATGCAGGTCCAAATATCTCATATTCCCTTTTAGTTCCATTTTTTCTTCTCTCCCCTATTTCTTTAAATTGTCCTTTATATTAGGAGTATACCTCTGCTATTACTAGATGCCATCGTTCTAGAGATGAACAAATCCTGGCAACTCTTCAGGACAGAATCCAGCCAAATTATCTTCTTTTATACAAAGACTCCTTTCACCACATACAGGAACACTGTCCACCAAAACCAACCTCTTCCCTCATACCCAGGATTATTGTTTACTGAGTCCTGCCCATGCCTCTACCTGGGATGGCCCAAACCTTTCAGAACATTACAGAATACTCTGCCTCAAAGCAATCTATGAATACCTCCTTTGGCTCCTTCAAGCATATAAAGTGTCAGCTTTCTTGTATTTTCACTTTCTTCTTCCAAAAGGTAAAAGACCAAAAAAAAAAAAAAAAAAAAAAAACCCCTGTAAGCACTTTCTAAGTCATTTACAGCCCAAAACATCTAATGCTATTGTGTTACTTGCTTAACTTTCTTTCCTTCAATGTCTAGCTATTTCCAGCAGAGAGGATGGTATTTATTTGAGGGAAAATTTGGCAATAAAGGGGACAATGCAATTGGAGGAAACATATACTCACCAATAGACCGCACACATCTTATGTATTTGTCTCTTATAAAATTTTTTTCATCATAAATTTAGGACTTTACATCAAGAACAGAGGTAGTGACATTGAGAATGCTGTCCTTGCTTAACTGTGAGATATAAATTGAATATTGTAGATTTCAGACAATATTGAACAGAGCCATAGATATTCTATAGAGTCAGTCAGGAATAGACAAGGAGGGGATATTTGGACAGGATTGAACAATCACTCCCTTGCCATCCAGAAAGCTTTGATTTTCCCCTCTTTTACAGATTTCCATGTAAGATTACATGTGAAGAAATGCCCTTATATAACAAGAATAGTAGCAGTGGTTACCGAAGGGAAACAAACAAATGAAGAACCTTTGAAGTTCACTGACCTTATAGATTAGTAAGTCACATGTCATGGATACAGTGAGGACTTAAACTGAGGTTTGAAAAAGTCTCTATTTTCCAGAAGCAGGCCCTCCACTTGTGGAGAAGGAGAGGGTGATATGAATACACAAATTACTATATTGCATTGTACGGTGAAAAAGAATAAGACATGAAGCCAACATGTTGCTACAGTAGATTCAGGTAAAGCTAGGAGCAATCTGAGTGTGTCATAAGAGTGATGCAAATGGGATGGCTTTATGATGGAGCTTTGAACGGTTGATGGGATATTGATGTGGAAAAATAGGAAAACAGTATATCTGTCCATTCATTTAGGATCATCTTATGAAGGAAGGATCTCTGACATGCTAGATCAAGGCAACTGAGATATTAATACATACAGCATTATAAGGTATCAGTGAATAATCAAGTCTGACAGAAACACAAGTAATGTTCACTTTTTACCATTCATGTTGTATCTCTCCTGATTATGCTCCCATGATATACTGTATATATTATTGTAGGGTTAGAATGGAGAAATACTTGCATGGATTTTTATGCATTTGGGAGAATCACATATGCCACTTTGGAGAGTTTGTCTTCATTCTACAAAACAACAGGAAACCAAGAACATTTAATTCAAGAGAGCTGAATGTCCAGAAGATTTTGTGTGTGTGTGTAATAAAGTTTTATTAAAGTATAAAGGAGATAGAGAAAGCTTCTGACATAGGCATCAGAAGGGGGCAAAAGAGTACCCCTTTGCTAGTGTTAGCAATGGAGTTATATACTCTCCAATAGAAACTTTAAAATGTGGATTGAGGAGTTGTGGCTGTTGGTGCTGGTAGGGAATAAGAAAGAGAGCAGAAAGAGCTGGGGATATCATGACACTAAAAATCAAAGAGGACTCTGCCAAGTGAAAAGACACAAAGGATGTGAGAGATACAGGAAATGAAATATACCTTGACCAATCCTTCAAGGTCTGTTCTTCTCACTCTATATTCTCACTTATGGCTAAAGTGCTTTATCAATGCCATTCCATTTCCCTGGAATACCCTCGTTCTTTTACCTCATTAGCTCCCCGAAATCTTTCAGATCTCAGTAAAAACCACTTCCACAAAGCAGGCTTTTGTGATTTTGACAAAGCTCAGGTCTCCTTGTTATGCGGACATATGGTATTCTGTACTTTTCCCTCTTGACATGATCCCAATAGCGTTTAACTTTGAAATTTACCTCATTTCTGTTTTTCTATTAAAATTTAAGTCCTAATTTACAAAATCCACATGTGTGCTTTTCACTAATGTCCGTTCTTTGCATCAAACAGGCCTCCATTAGGTGTTTGTTCAATGAAACACTTTTACACGTGCAGAGTAAAATACCAGTGAATTTTGATGCTGCTCTCACAGCATGCAGTGAACTAAAACCAATGAGGTCTTTTCTTCCCACCCAAACCCTCATACACTTATTATTTGGACATAATTACAGAGCTAGAACTGTGGAGGTTCCCTTGTGGCTCAGCTGATAAAATATCTGTCTGCAATGTGAGGGGTCTGGGTTTGATCCCTGGGTTGGGAAGATTCCCTGGAGAAGGGAAAGGCTACACACTCCAGTATTCTGGCCTGGAGAATCCCATGAACTGTGTAGTCCATGGGGTCACAAGCCAGACACGACTGAGTGACTTTCTTTCACAGAACTGTGGATGCATTTGCTTTTAATTGTTACCCTATTAGAAGGAAAGCTCTGGATGTTCGGTCTTTTATCCCACATACACTAACCCTCACAGCTTCCTGTCCTCAGATAATGTGATAATTGAGTCACTGACTAAAAGTCTGAATAGGACAGAACTAGAGAGAGTGCACGAAACCTGCCACTTGAGTCTACTTTTTACAATAGTATTGTTAATTTCACTAGAGGAGTTTACCTTCTTAGCTGTACTCTCTGATCATGACAGATAAAAATACTTAAAGAAGAACCTACAAATCAAATATTCCTACATTGTACAGAAATACCTAATCCTTCTTCGAAGGTACAAAAGGAATTCCCCTCCTTGATGAATTGCTACCTACTTTTCTTAGATGAAAATACCAACTTCCTCCTTATGGCTTCCTAATTTCATTCTTACCATTTTTATCTCCCTCTCCACATTCTGACTTATATTATAGCTAATTATCTGAACAACCCCAATCCCCACTCCTTTAAATCAGTTCCATTGGGGCTACATGGGTACGCCAACTGCCCTGAAGTTGCTTTTCATTGAGTATCGAACATGGCAGAAACTGGCCAGCCATTTGTTCTTTCTGAGGTAAATATTATAATTAAAAACAAATAGCCAGCCTCTGGTATTTTGGATAAACTGACAACTGGACAAAACCTTAACTGCTATTCCAGATAAAAGTTCCTTTTGTGTTAATGTCTTTCTTTTAGAGAGAACTTGCATTCTAGATAGCGTTCAGGTAAATAGAAATGGGACTTACATGTTAGCTGGGAAAAAACCCACTGTTGCAGGAAACAAAAGTAGACAAGTCACTCATGTTCTGTATATTTCAAGACCCATTTTATTAAGAGCTGGCAGCTCCTACAGTAAAGAGTCCGCCTGCAGTACAGGAGACCTGGGCTCCACCCATGGTCAGGAAGATCCCTGGAAGAGGGCACGTCAAACCACTGCAGTGTTCTTGCTTAAGGAATCCCCATGGACAGAGGAGCTTGGCAGGCTGCAGTCCATTGGGTCGTCAGTCCATGGGGTCGTAAAGTGTTGGATAAGACAGAGAAACTACACACAGCAAATTACTCAAGTTGACATACGGACATTGAGAAACAGTTTCTCTCACTAGTGTGTTTAACTACAACTCCTGCTTTTCAATGGAAGATCAAAGATAAAAGTAATATTCCATAACAGTCAAGTAATTATTTCTATCAATGATTTGTTCTTAAAGGTAACCTAGACAAAAACATTATGAAATAGAGCAGATAATGAGAAGGATAAGAGATCCAAACAGGGAAGCTGCTCAACCAATCGATAATTTTCTTTTCAGAAAAAAGAACAAACCTCAGTTTGGAATCATGTTTTATACAGAGATTTGCATAATCTTTGGAAAGGTAAAGGATTTTCTACTCTAATTTACCTTTTCCAGTTGAGAAAACCAAGCCCTAGTGACATGAAGCTAGGTTTTCCAAGTCAAAGAGCAGTTATGCTAGAATTCTAATGAGAGGCTGGTGACAGGGCTACCCAGTAAAGGTGCCATCTTCAGGCTGAATTACTTTTATTTTGAGAAACTTCTTTCTTTGCTCTTAAAGCCCTCAACTGATCACATAATTCCACAATCTATAGGTTTCAATGTTAAGCACCTCTAAGAAAATATGTTCCCAGGTGAGCATGTCAAAGAATTACAATTTAAACAAATGTACAATTCTATGGAATATGTTACCACGTGCCACTTTATTTGGAATTGAATATCTATGCTACGTGTTCCACATTCATGACCTTGGAAGGGAAAATAAGACTGACATCTTTTTTTTTTCCCCACTTAAACATGTCCTGTGTTTTAGTGCATGCAGGCTGCTGTTACAAAATGCCAGAGGCTGGGTGGTTTATAAACCATACTATTTATCATTGTTCTGGAGGCTAGAAGTCCAAGATCAGTGTGCCAGCAGGGTTGAGTGAGTGAGGGCCTCTTCCAGGACATATCCCTGAATAGAAGGGATGAGCAAGTATTTCAGGCCTCTTTCACAAGAGCCCTAATCCCATTCATGTGGGCTCTGCCCTCATGACCTAATCATTTTCCAATGGTCCCACCTCCTGAAATCATCAATTTGGGGATTAAGTTTTCAACATATGAATTTTGGAAGAACACAAGCATTTAGACCGTGGCACCCAACAAGGAGACTGACTTGTCTGAGGTAACCCAATGCCTCATGAGTACTGAATGCTCTGTGTTGCTGATAGGAAGCCAAGGACTAAGGAAGTTGAATAAGGACCAGCAGCCCCAGGTGGAGGGTCTGAGATGGCAAACTCCTTGATGGATTTCACAACAGTATATGAATATCTCCAGAGTATTCATTGATTATCAGACATTGAGGAATCCCCCCCTCTATATGTGTTCCTATTTGAAATATGAGTTAATTACTGAGTTCTTAGACAAAGTACCATTTGACCAACATGATAATATCACGACTATGCATATGAAAAAAGGGGTCTTTGCAGACACAAATTTCAGAGTGGAAAGTCCTCAAGACTTTATTCACTTCAGATAGCAATTACAAGTTTGGGATCTCCCAAGACCATTCTTGCGTTCCATAATCTTCTAGGACTCCAAGAATTCCTGAAAGCTGTTATACATGTGATTATGGTTTATTCCAGACCTTTGTTTTATTTTTAATTCATTATTTATTTTTACTGAAGTAAAATTGGTTTACAATGCTATAAATGTCAGTTTTTGTTGAACAGTGCATAACTTATATATATATATATACACACACACATATATACACATATATCCACACTTATTTAGATTCTTTTCTCATGGAGCAACAGACAGGTTCCAGAAAGGAAAAGGAGCATGTCAAGGTTGTGTACAGTCACCTTGTTTATCTAAATTATATACAGAGTACATCATTAAAACCACCAGGCTGGATGAAGCACAAGCTGGAATCAAGATTGCTGGGGAAATATCAATAACCTCAGATATACAGATGAAACCACCCTTATGGCAGAAAGAGAAGAAGAATTAAAGAGCCTCTTGATGAAAGTGAAAGAGGAGGGCAAAAAATTTGGCTTAAAGCTCAACATTCAGAAAAGTAAGATCATGGCATCTGGTCCCATCACTTCATGGCAAGTAGATGGGGAACCTGGACAGTGGCCAATTTTATTGTTTTGGGCTCCAAAAACACTGCAGATGGTGATTGCAGCCATGAAATTAAAAATGCTTATTCCTTGGAAGGAAATTTATGACCAACCTAGACAGGATATTAAGAAGCAGAGACATTAATTTGTCAACAAAGATCTGTCTAGTCAAGGCTATTTTTTTTCCAGTGGTCATGTATGGATGTGAGAGTTGGACTATAAAGAAAGCTGAGCACTGAATAATTAATGATTTTGAACTGTGGTGTTGGAGCAGTATCTTGAGAGTCCTTAGGACTTCAAGGAGATCCAACCAGTCCATCTTATAGGAGATCAGTCCTGGCTGTTCATTGGAAGGACTGATGTTGAAGCTGAAAGTCCAATATTTAGGCCACCTGATGTGAAGAGCTATCTCATTTGAAAAGACCCTGATGTTGGGAAAGATTGAAGGCAGGAGAAGAAGGGGATGACAGAGGGTGAAATGGTTAGGTGGCATCACCGACTCAATGGACATGAGTTTGGTTAGACTCCGGAAGTTGGTGATGGACAGGGAAGCCTGGCGTGCTGCGATCCATGGGGTCACAAAGAGTCGGATACGACTGAGCGACTGGACTTAACTGAACTCAGGTAGGTCATTACAGAGAGTTGGGTAGAGTTTCTTGTTCTATACAGTTGGTCCTTATTAGTTATCTATCTTATATATATTAGTGTGTACACATCAATCCCAATGTCACAATTCATCCCTCCCTTCTTCCCCCTGGAACCATAAGATTATTTTCTACATTGTGACTCTCTTCCTGTTTGTAAATAAGTTCATTTGTACCACTTTTTAATATTACACATATAAGTGATATCATATGCATTTGTCTTTCTCTGTCTGACTTACTTCACAAGGTATGACAATATCCAGGTTCATACATATTGCTTCTGATAGCATTATTTTGTTCCTTCTTATGGCTGAGTAAAATTACAATGCATATCTGCACTACAGCTTCTTTGCCCATTTCTCTGTTGATGGGCATTTAGGTTGCTTCCATATTCTGGTTATTGTAAACGGTGCTGCAATGAACACTTATATGTTTAGTCACTTAGTCGTGCCCAACTCTTTGCGACCCCATGGATTGTAGCCTGTTAGGCACCTCTGTCCATCGGGATAGTCCCTGTGGAGAATAATAGGCAAGAAGGTTGGAGAGGGTTGCCATCCCCTCCTCCAGGGGATCTTCCCCACCCAGGGATCGAACCCAAGTCTCCTGTACTGCAGGCAGATTCTTTACCATCTGAGCCACCAGGGAAGCCCTGATGAAGCAAGGAACACTGAGGTGCCTCTCTTACAAAGTGTGATTTTCTTTTGGTATATATCCAGGGGATTGCAGCTTTTTAAAAGATACAGATAAAAAACTGCCCAGGAAAAGGCATATAGGTTAAAGGAAATGTGAAACATGGAACTTTGGTTTCTTCTTCCCAGGGTGTCATGGGCAGCTCTGTGTTCCCAGCACCGATGTGCCAGCAGTGAGCACTTGCAGACACGGGAGCTCACTGTAGGCTCCGTGTCCAGAGTTTTTACTGGGGCTCCATTGCCAAGGAATGACTGAGGGTCCATACAGCTGATCTCAGGCTCAAACCTCTCTAGAGGTGCAGCTGATACTGCATGACCAAAACCCCCATCCTGAATCACATCATTCTCGAGGCCCAAAGTTTTTACTCTAAATCACAGTGCTGACATCCCTATGAGGCTGGCCAAAGACCCTGACAAAAACAAAAGCACTTTTCTCAATGTCAACCTTTGAGACATTTAGTCACACTTTCTCAGAGGAAACAGCCTAAGGGTTTAGAGAGGAGCTCCCAGGAAACAAGGACAAAGTCCAGACTTCCCCTTGGATGAGGCTGAGACCTTCACTACAGAGCTGGGTGGCTGGTTTTGCTTGACAAGACTCTCTCATTGTAACTTCACAATAACAAAATGTGAAGAGAGAAACATTGGTCAAGCATTTATCTTCTTCTGGTCTTTCTCTGAAAATTGTTGTTGTTGTTGTTTGCATTGTCTTCATTAATTCCAGTGCAACTCCATGAGGTGGACACTAGTTTGAATGGCATTATGGAGAGAAGTAAAATAAGGCTTGCCTAAAGATTCAGATCTAGTGAGTGGTGGAATGCGAGAATGCATAAGGGCTAAATGACGCCAAGGTTCATACCTAAAGCCACTATGCTGCAAAGATACCAACAATTCTTATTTTTAACAGTTTTATTTTTTGATTGCATTGCAGAGGGGCCATTTTTTTAGCATTTTTATTTTTTTGGTTGCGAGGCTGAGGGCCTAATCATCCACTGGTAACTACTTAATTATTAATCCTTTTGCTTAAGTGATATTTAAGCATCAAAAGTCTCCATTTTGCCTTTCTCAGTAAATACTGCAAAGTTTTCTTTTTTTCCCTATGTAGACACCAACATGTATAATTCAAATGGCATGAATAGTGAGTAGCAAGCAGAGTATTGTTTGAGACAGAATTGGCAAATAAAACTGTAAGATATTTAAAGTATATAACATGAGAATTTGGTATGTGTATATATTATTTTACAAACTTACTTTTAATTTCTTTAAAATGTGTTGTGCAGTGCTGTGAGTCAGCCATAAGTGTACATATACCCCCTCCCTATTGAGTCCCCCACTCGTACCCCGTCCCGCTTCTCCAGGTGGTCACACAGACTGGGTGAGCTTCCTGTCTCATACAGACACTGCCCGCCAGCTGTCTGTTAACATTTTACAGATGGTGATGTACTGTGTTTCAGTGCGACTCTCGCAACTCAACTTGCCCTCTCCTCCCCTTTGTGTCCACAAACATGTTCTCTGTCTGTGCCTCTGTTCCTGCCCTGAAAATAGGTTAACCAGTGCCATTTTTCTAGATTCCATATATATATATTAACATACAATATTTGGTTTTCCCTTTGTGACTTATTTCACTTTACATAACAGGCTGTCCTTTCATCCACCACAGTTCAAGGGAACCAAATTCGCTTCTTTTTAAGGTTAATTAAAATTCCCTTGTATAGATGTACCACAACTTCTTTATCCATCCCTCTCTCAGTGCACATCTAGATTGCTTCCATGCCCTGGCTATTGTAAACACTGTTGAAATGAATTTTGGGGTACACATGTCTTTTTGAATTATGGTTTTCTCTGGGTATATGCCCAATAGTAGAATTTCTAGGTCTTATGGTAGTTTTGTTAGGACTTCCCTGATGGCTCAGCAGCTAAAGAATCTGCCTGCGATGCAGGAGACACAGGCGATGGTTCAATTCCTGGGTCGGGAATCTTCTCAGAGGAGGAAATGGCCACCCACTCCAGTACACTTGCCATTTCCACCTACCCCTCTGCCATAGTCCTGACCCTCATTTACATATGTATTAGAAAAGACTTTCCCTTTCTATTAACTTAAGTACCATAGCTATCATCTGACATGTTTACCTTTTATTTTTTGAAGAGAACACAGGTAAGTTCCACTCTCTTAGACAGCACCAATTATACAACACAATTTTATCAGTTATAGTCATCATGCTACACATTAGATCCTCAGACCTTATAATTTTCATATGTTAAAATGTATAACCTTTTACAAACCTGTTCCTATTTCCTCCACTCTCCAAGCCCTGGCAATCACTTTCCTATGCTGTTTCGGAGTTCCACCTTTTTAATTTAGATTCGTTACAATTGAGATCATGCAGTATATGTCTTTCTCTAACTTGCTTCACCTAGCATAAGGCCCTCCAATTTCATCTGTGTTGCCACAAATGGAGGAATTTGTTTCTTTTTTAATGCCTAAATATAATTTATATATATATATACATATATATATATATATATATATTTCATCACATTGTTTTAATCTCTTCACCTGCTGACAGATACTTAGATTGTTCCTAGAATAGGTTGTTTCTAGGCTACTGTGATGGAGAAGGAAATGGCAACCCACTCCAGCACTCTTGCCTGGAAAATCCCATGGACTGAGGAGCCTGGTAGGCTGCAGTCCATGGTGTTGCAAAGAGACAGGACTTCACTTTCACTTTTCACTTTCATGCATTGGAGAAGGAGGTGGCAACTCACTCTAGTGTTCTTGCCTGGAAAATCCCAGGGAATGTGGAACCTGGTGGGCTGCTGTCTATGGGGTTGCACAGAGTCGGACACGACTGAAGTGACTTTGCAGCAGCATCAGCAGGCTACTGTTAATACTCATGCAGTGAATATGGGAGTACACATTTCTCTTTGAGATATTATTTCACTTCCTTTGAATATATATTCAGAAATGAATATGTATCCAGAAGTGTGAAATTTTGTGAGAAACTTCCTGAAGGTATTCCATGGAAGTTGCACCAATATACATTCCAACTAGTAATCCATTAAGATCTCTATTTTCTACACATCCTCAATCACACTGATTTCTTACTTTTTGGTAAAAGCCATTTAACTAGGAGTGATGTGGTATATGTTGTATTTTTTTTTTTTTTTTTTTGGTAGAGAGTCTATTTTATTTTATTTTTTTTTACTTTCCCTAATTAATTTTTTTTTTTTCCAGTGGGTTTTGTCATACATTGATATGAATCAGCCATGGATCTACATGTATTCCAGTGAAGTGCAAATCAAAAATACAACATGTAATGTTGTATTTTTGATTTGCACTTCACTGATAGTGATGTTGAGCATCTTGTCATATACTTCTTGGGCATTCTGTGTGTCTTATTTGGGGGGAAAATTGTCTACTCTGTAAAAAATATCATGCATTGTGTATACTGTATTTGAATATATAAAACTCAGTTACCTATGCATACACCAAAAGAAATGACAGAAATACAAATAATTCCAATATAATTGCATCAAAAAAATAAAATTCTTATAAATAAATTTAAGGAATGTGTTGAAAGATCTATGTATGCAAATATTCAAGACACTCATGAAAGAAATGTTTAAAAACATACACATAGATCAAAAGAGCAGAGCAACAAAGCCAGAAAGAAATGCACACCCATATATTGTCAGTTAGCTTATGATAAAGGAGCCAAGAATATCCAGTGCGGAGAGGACAAACTTTTCAAAATGGCACTGGGAAAAATGGATAGTGCTATGAAACAACGAAACTGTACCCCTGTCTTTTAGCATACACAGAAGTCAACTAAAAAGGGATTAAAATGTTGAACATAAGACTTTAAGCGATTAAACCCCTAGAAGAAAACATTGAGGAAATCTTCTTGCCATTGGTCTTTGCAATGAGTTTTTGGGTTTCACACTAAACACAAAGGCAACAACTGCAAAAACAAACAAGTGGGACCACATCAAACTCCAAAGAAAGGAACATCAACAAAATCAAATGGCAATTTACAGATTGACAGAAGATATTTCCAAATTAGATATTTCATAAGGGCTTAATAGCCAAAAATACATGAGACATTCAACTCGAGGGCAAAAAATCCAAATAACCCAGATTTTTAATGGCGTATAAGAAAAATAAGAGTTTCAATAAATCTGAAGATTAGACTATAGATGAGAGACACAGCAAGGTTTTCCTGCTAGAACCACAAAAACCTGTGCCTTCCTGGCATTACTTTCTTCATCTCCACTCACTTGTTTGATAATTACAGTTCACATTGTACATTCTTCAGTCAATAGAAATCACACCACAATGAGCTATAATATGTACCAAGAACGCCTCACAGGGGAAAAAAAAAACAAACAACTAATGTTTGCATACTTACTAATGAGGCATATCAAAAGGAAGGTAATTTCCAGAGTTGACCACTATATTGTTTGCTATATTTCATTTCAAAATTGAGCCACCTAGTAAGGAAAATGAGTTAAGAGACCTAATACATGTAACTTCATGGCTGATTCATGTCATTGTATGACAAAACCCACTGAAATGTTGTAATTAGCCTCCAACTAATAATAAATAAAAAAAACAAAAGAGAGACCTCACTAATATATCGACAGAAAATCAGTTTTAAATGGGAGGATTCATGGATTATAATTTGGAGGTAATTTATTACTATTACTATTCAACTGGTATTGAGACTGTAGTCCTTTTGATTCTCTATTGCATCAGGTAATAATTTATTATAAATATTAATAGCAACATAGGGACACATACTACTAAAGTTATAGTGAATAGAGAAAGACATAGAATATAGTAGGCAAGAAGTAAAAGTATGGGAAGTCAGCAATGGTAGTAAAGTAAAGGGCAGTATTGCCTTGAGAGGAAGGAAGGTTCTCAAAGTTTCTTCAAACACCAAGAACAAGCCAGATATGACGAATTAGCTTTATTTGTAAACCAGAAACTCTAACAAGAAAATTTAAGTTCACAAAAATATTACAATGCTAAAACCCACAATTTAGACAGAGAATAGGGTAACGTAGGGTATATAGACATTCAAATTCGTCATTGCTTAGTGCATCAGGCACTCAAAGACCACCCTCACTGAAGTCTTTCTCTATTGCTCAACCTACAGGTACCAGCATGGAGAAAGAGATAGCTCTACTCCACAGGAAGTTGAACCCTACTTTTATGGCCTTGTGGCTTTCCTTAAGAAGCATTTGATGCAACAGATCATCTGATGGCAACAGACCATCCCGTCTGGCTGACTCCCCACGGGCAACAGGAGTCCTCACCCTGGGATCATTCCACAATCCCATGGCTCCAGCTCCCAGCTTCCGTGGACACCAGTGGACTTACAACCCTGTCCGAGGTATGAAAGGCTGCAGCACGATTTGTCTATGCGGTTCTCATTCCGTTGTCGGTCACAGTTTAGTTAGTTCACTCCCTAACAGCATCAAATGACTCCCCCATTCCAGTGGACGGCCATGGAGGCGAGGATCTCTCCCCTGCGCTTCAGCTCCCTCACCCAAAGGTGCAGGCTGGTCCCACTTGCTCTCCTCCTTCTTTCCCCTTTCTTCTTGTCCCTTCTTTCCTTTGTCCTGCTGAGTTCTGTATGGATCCGGATATTCCTTCTCAGTAGTCAGGGATTCCTGCCAGCATTCACCTGGTCTTCTGTGAGAACAGCTGCATCTTCAGACCTTCTTGATGCATCGGTGGAGAGAGGTGTACCCCACTTCCACCTACCCCTCCATCACCTTGTCCACCCCTATTTGTGGATGTATTAGAAACGAGTTTCCCTTTCTATTAAGTAACATTGCCATCACCACACATGTTTAACTTTTTTTTGAGGAGAATACAGATAAGTTCCACTCTCCTCAGTTGAGTCAGTCATTCAGTCATGTCCAAATCTTTGCGACCCCATGGACTGCAGCATGCTGGGCTTCCATTTCCATCCCCGGACTCTCATGTCCAATGAGTCTGTATGCCACTCAATGATGTCCACTCTCTCAGAGAGTATTTTTTTTTTTTTGAGATTCCTTACAATTGAGATCGTATTGTATTTTTCTTTTTCTGGCTTAGTTCACTTAGTGTAATGCCCTCCAGTTTCATCCATGTTGCCATAAATGGAAGGATTTCTTTATTTTTCTAATGGCTAAATAATATTTACCTATATGTGTCACATCACATTGTTTTAATCCATTCACCTATTGAAAGATACTCAGGTTGTTCCTATATCAAGGCTACTGTGAATAATGCTGCAATGAACATGGGGATACAGATCTCTCTTTGAGAAAATGATTTCATTTCCTTTGACTGTATATCCAGAAGTGGGATAATGGATCACATAACAATTCTCTTTTAAATTTCTTGAGTAACCTCCGTAGTATTTTTCCATGCGAGTTGGACCAGTATACATCCCTACCAACAGTGCATAAGCACTCCTTTTTCTCCACAACCTCCACAAGATCTGTCATTTATTACATTTTTGGTACTAGCCATTCAAACAGGTATGAGGTGATATCTCTTGTGCTTTTGATCTGCATTTCCTTTGATTATTAGCAATGCTAAGCATCTTGTCATATACCTCTTGACCATCTGTATGTCTTAATTGTGGGAAAAAGGTCTATTCTTTTCCCACATTATGTTTACTATAAAGATGTAGAATATATTATGTTTACTATATTCCAATATATGAAACTCTATTGCCTACCTATATATCAAGAATGAACTATCAGAAAGTTGAATAAAGTAAACAAGCCCATTTACTATTGCATCACAAAAAGATAAAACACAGAAATACACTTAAGCAAGGTGATAAAGATTTTATATGAAACCTCTAAGACATTGATAAGAGAAATTTAAAAAGAGCTAAAGATATGTAAACTTAGGTTGTCTGTTCAACTTGTTTCTTGAGGTAGGATTTGTATTACTATAATCTTCCCTCTTAGAATTGCTTTTGTTGCATCCTATAGGTTTAAATCATCATGTTTTCATTGTGCTTTGTTTCTAGGAATGTTTTGATTTCCCTTATTTCTTCAGTAACTTGTTTATTATTTAGAAATGTGTGGTTGAATCTCCATGTGTTTGTGTTCTTTATTTTTTTGTCATACATTGATATGAATCAGCCATAGATTTACACGTATTCCCCATCCCGATCCCCCCTCCCACCTCCCTCTCCACCCGATTCCTCTGGGTCTTCCCAGGGCACCAGGCCCGAACATTTGTCTCATGCATCCCACCTGGGCTGGTGATCTGTTTCACCATAAATAGTATACATGCTGTTTTTTTGAAATATCCCACCCTCACATTCTCCCACAGAGTTCAAAAGTCTGTTCTGTATTTCTGTGTCTCTTTTTCCGTTTTGCATATAGGGTTAGCATCAGCATGAATGGATAAGGAAGCTGTGGTACATATACACCATGGAATATTACTCAGCCGTTAAAAAGAATTCATTTGAATCAGTCCTAATGAGATGGATGAAACTGGAGCCCCTTATACAGAGTGAAGTAAGCCAGAAAGATAAAGAACATTACAGCATACTAACACATATATATGGAATTTAGAAAGAAGGTAACGATAACCCTATATGTGTTTGTGTTCTTTAAAGTTGTTTTATTTTTCCTATAATCTATATCGAGTCTGATAGTGTTGTGGTCAGAGTAAAGCTTGATATAATTTCAATTTCCTTAAATTTACTGAGGTTTGATTTGTGACCCACAATTAGGCAAATGTTCCATGTGCACTTGAGAAGAAAGTTTATTCTGCATTTGGATGGAATGTGCTGAAGATATCAATTAGGTCTGATTTCTTCAATATTTCCTTGTAGCCTGTTTCCTTATTAATATTCTGTTTTCTTGATCTGCCTATTGGTAGTGATGAGGTCTTAACATGCCCTACTATTTTTGTGTTACTGTTAATTTCTCCTTTTGTGTCAGTTAGTGTTTATCTTATGTATTGAGGTGATCCTATGTTGGCTACATAAATATTTAAAATTGTTCTGTCTTTTTCTTGGACTGACCCTTGATCATTTGGTAGTGTCTTTCTTTATATCTTATAATAGTTTTTATTTTAAGGTCTATTTTTTATGACATGGCAATTGCCAATCTGGCTTTCCTTTGATTTCCATTTGCTTGGAACACCTTTTTCCATCCTCTGACTTTCAGTCTGTGTGTGTCTGTAAGACTGAAGTAGGTTTCTTGTAGACAGAATATATATGGGTCACATCAAAATCAAAACCTTCTTCAGAGTAAAGAACCCATGAATAAAATTAAATGGCAACCTTTGGAATGAAAAAATATTGTAAATCACATATTTGGTAAGGGCTTCATATATAGTTTATATAAGAGACTCATGCAACTCAGTGGGAAAAAAATCAAACAACTCAAATTATTAAATGAAGAAAGGAAGAGTAAGTGATTTGAAAAATCTGAAGATCAGACTGTAGATGAGAGACACTGTAAGTTTTTCCTTCCAGAATAAAAGCCTCTGTCTTCCTGGCATTGCTTTCTTTATTTTCAATCACCTGTTTGGTGATTGCAGTTAACAGTATGCATCCTTCACTCAATAGCAATCACCCTACACTGAGCTGTGTGCTATGAATCGCCCTACTAACTATAAAAAAACTAATAATTACATACTTAATCTTGAGGCATCTAAAATCCAAGGTGATTTTCAGAACTTTCCACTCCATTGTTTTCTACATTCTATTTCAAAATTGAAACACCTAGTAAGGAGTGAGTAGGGGACCTCAATAATGCATAGGTAGAAAGTCATTTAAAACTGGGAGCATTACTGGATTATAATTTGGGGGACTGTATTATTATTAATACTATTGTAATTTTATTCCCTTTAATTCTCTGGTATACTAGATTGATATTTCTTTAAAGTAGTAATACAGACACTATGGAGAAGAGGGTGCAGATTCCTTAAAAAACTGGAAATATAACTGCCAGATGACCGAGCTATCCCACTACTGGGCATACACACCGAGGAAACCCATATTGAAGGAGACACGTGTACCCCAATGTTCATTGCAACACTGTTTATAATAGGCAGGACATGGAAAAAACCTAGATGCCCTTCAGCAGACAAATGGATGAGAAAGCTGTGGTACATATACACAATGGAATATTACTTAGCCATTAAAAAGTATAAATTTGAATCAGTTCTAATGAGGTGGATGAAATTGAACCCTATTATACAGAGTTAATAAGCCAGAAAGAGAAACACCAATAAAGTATACAAATGCATATATATGGATTTCAGAAAGATGGGAACAATAGCACTGTATGTGAACAGATAAAGACACAAAGGTATATAGAACAGTCTTTTGGATTTTGTGGGCGAGGTGAGGGTGGGATGACTTGTGAGAATGACATTGCAACATGTATATTATCACATGTGACCTGAATTGCTAGTCCAGGTTCGATGCATGATCCATGGTGCTCGGGGCTCGTGCACTGGGATGACCCAGAAGGATGGGATGGGGAAGGAGGTGGGAAGGTGGTTCAGGATGGGGAACACTTGTACACCCATGGCAGATTCCTGTCAATGTATGGCAAAACCAATACAATATTGTAAAGTATTTAGCCTCCAATTAAAATTAACAAAATAAAATTGTAATACCAGTATAGAGACACATAGCCCTCAATTTACAGTATATTGAGAAAGACAAAGCTTATGACACAGGAAGTGAAATCACAGAAACTTAGCAATAGTATCAAAAGAAGGGGCAGTATTGCTTGGAAAGAAAGCAGAGTTCTCTAATTTTTTGGAGACAACTAGAACAAGCCAGATGGGAGCCAACTACCTTAAGCTGTATACCAGAAACTTCACCAGAAGGAAAACAAAGTTCATAAAAATATGCTGATGCTGAACGCCAAAATCCAGACAGTTAGCGAATAAGGTATTGTATATGTAGAGACTGAAAACTACTCAGAGAGGTAGACATGGAAGCAAATACACTAATGAGCATCAGAAAAATCAAAGTACAAAAGTGTCTAAAAAGTAAACCGTAAAGAGACTTGGTAGTCTGATCAAAAGAATAAGAGAATCAAATTAGACAACCAAAATACAAAGACTTGTGCACATGACAGATCCAGAGAATGCTCAGGAGAGAAAGTTTCCCACTTAGTGGACCAGCGAACAGAAGCCTCCAGCATCAGGAACAGAAACCCTGGGCAGGACACATGAATGTGCGCTTCTGGGAACAGCCTCAGTTTCAAAGTTTGGGCACTATACCACCTAAAGGCGAACACAGACAAGGATTATAACTTGCTATGATACTGAATCACAGATTATAATATTTGTTAGTTCACTTTTCTCATTCAACTAAAAAGTTAATGAATCACTAAGCAATGATAATTGACACCTTCAGTTTCCAGTCAGATCCTCTTTAGTCATACAATGGATATCTGAACCTGTTATATGGTCCCCAGTAACAGTTTTAATAGTTAAATTTATTGATCATTAATTTAGTGCAATTCCTTTACAATACTGGACTGCCAAACATCAACATGGGTCAGCCATAGGTTTACCTATGTCCCGTCAACCTTGAATCTCCTCCCCACCTTTCTTCACATCGCACCCCTGGAAGTTGTTACAGAAAAATATGGAAGGCTTCACACATTTGTGTGTCATTGTTGGGCAGGGGCTATGCTAATCTTCTCAGTATTATTCTAATTTTTTTAATATATGTACTACCAAAGCAAATACAAATATAACACTTTAACAGAAAAAAAATCATATAGTTAGTCATCAACAAACAAATGATCAAGTACTTTAGGAATTAGGGTATTCTGCTCTATTTACTGCCTGTTATAAAACTGAATTTTATAAGGTACAAAGTTCCATTTAGTAATTAGACATATATGTATTCATAACACATGTACACATGCACAGAAATATATGCACACAAATACGTCTATGTTATACAAGCTATTGTTCTCCTTGCCTGTCACAATAAGCTCTTTAGTTGATGAGAGAGAGAGTCCCAAATTTCTCCAACTTATATATCTTCTTTTTGAGAACCACTTCTTTGGTTTTCACCACCTAACTTTAAATAACCATTTTATTCTTAGGTACCATGCCCCTTTAAACTAACTAAGAGCAGAGAAAACCTAGTAAATGCTGATATCTTATCATTAATTAAATTACCACTCTTCTGGTAAATTGGAAAAACGAATCATGTTCAGATCTCATTCAGGAGGATAAAATCTCTATTTTATCAGTTCTCTTGTCCAAAGTAATCCTGGCTCACTTCAGTCTTAAATTCTGATTATTTACAAGGGACAGACAGGAAAAGTAATTTTAAAATCATGCTTGCAAGAGTCTATGATTTTATGCTTCTGTTGGCCAAAGGTAGGGCCGGGAATAGTTTCTGAAATATTACAATACACCATGGAAGCATGAAGTTTTAGTTCTCCTATCAAGAGGAGATGTTTGGAGATGGTTCAAAAACTCAGCCCCATGGTTGTCAGGATGTGCTCCTGACCAGACAGATGGATTTTCTCCCTGAAACATCACAGTCAGGAAAGGCCAGGCGTGTCCGAAGAGCCAGTGATGGGGGCCTGGGTGCTGAGCAGGTAAGATTCTTGATGACCATCTGGAGATTTACCTGCCATTGTCTCAAAGAAACAAATGTAATGAGAAGATTAAGGATGCATAAAAGTAGAAGAGCTGTCACGTTGCCTAGAAGAAATTCTAGCCAGGAGAACCAGACCTCCACACTGATAATGTCAAAGACGTTAACAGTGAGTGTTTTATAGACAGAGCAGAACAAGTGGATAAAACCAATGTTCTAGGGTCACTGCTGATTTGCAGTCAAAGACAAAATATTTTTCTCTGCAAGGAGAGTTATCACAGCTCCTGATGTGGTCCTGGTTACACACATGAAGACCGAGAGCCCACAGGCATGTGTGATGTGACATCAGGAAGTGAACAGATGACTGTATTGGTGCCCAGTCACCTCCAACTGCTAATAATGGGTCCTGGGGAAAATTATTTGCCCTTTCCAAGACATTGCATCTTCATTAACATAACTTGATGTTCACAGTGAAGATGAAGGCTCTCACAAGGTTACCGTGAAACATAGATTTTAACATGTTTTAAAGCTTTTGGGAAAGTATCAAAGACATGCATGGATACGAAGCTGAGTTAGCAGATCCAAGGTACAGTACCTTTTTCTCTTAGTATTCTCTCTGTACTCAATAGTAGTGATCAGTCAGTCATGTGTTTACTCTTATCCCAGTATGATGGTAAACCACATAGATCAACTGTACACTTCTTGTCATTTCAGTGTCTAAAATTCAAGCATTAGTCAATGTAGAGTAAATAAATCACAAACTCCTAAGGGCCTGGCTGCTCATAGTCTGCAGTTCCAACATTAAACTGTTTTAAAAGAGTGGACAAAATACTCTGGCACAGAAGTACTTCTGGGAGCAATACAAAAATTCAGGGAGTAACCTACTTCTCCAAATATCCATCTGTGCAAATATCATCATCCATCTAAATTCACACAGAAGGCGCTCCTTCTTCCCCAGCCCAGCTACTACAGCACCAACTCCTACTCAGAGCAACAGGGAAAGAGAAGGCTTCCCTCCACAGGATGGATTGATAACTTCAGTGACTAGATCATCTCAGAATAGCTCATGTTTTTATTTTAGCAGGGTCCTTCCTGCTTCTGCTGCTGGTCCTGTCAAATCTGCTCCTGTGCCAAGGCAACATATGCCAGTCCTGCGGTCCTGATGTATTTGGCGTCCCCCTGAATTTCCTTAGAAAAATGTTTAGCCGTGTCTCCAGGCTGTCCCATGACATCCATAACCTATCCACAATAATGTTCCATGAGTTTGTAAGTAATCTGGTGGTGGTGGTTTATTTGCTAAGTCGTGTCGAACTCTTGCAACCCCAAGAACTTTAGCCCGCCAGGCTCCCAGAAGGTACCTTCACATAAGTGACTGGGCCAAACTGTCCTTTCAACAAGAGGGCTGCATCAGCCAAACTTCAAATAACACACTCTCTAGGTTAAAGATGCCGTCAGCTCATAAGGTGTGGATATCAAAGAAAGGACCAGTTATGTGAAATATCAAAGACTCCTAAGAAGTGCAATAAAATTTTCAGTTTCCTTTCATTCATTTTTTCTTTAAATTTCTAAAATAAATGATTTTGTATTTGTCAGCTAGGAATGCCATAAAAGAATACAATAGACTCGGTGGAATAAATACCAGCAATTTGTTTCCTCACAGCTCTGGGGGCTAGATCCCAGATCAGGGCACCAGCAAAGTGAGGTTCTGGTAAGAACTCTTTCTTCCCAGGATGGCTTCTCCATGCGTCCTCTCACAGGGTGGGGGTGGGGAAGAGAGACAGAGGAAAGGACACACAGACACAGAGACAGAAGGGAAAATTCTCTGGTGTTTCGCTTCATGCAGACAACAAACCTATTGGATGAGTGTTGCACCCTAAGAGCTCATTTAACCTTAGTGGGCTTTGCTGGTGGCTCAGATGGTAAAGAATCTTTGCACAATAGGAGGGACCTGGGTTCTATCCCTGGGTCTGTAAGATTCCCTGGAAAAGGGAACGGCGAGCCACTCCTGTATTCTTGCCTGAGGAATCCCATGGACAGAGGAGTCTGGTGGGCTATAGACCATGGCGTGCCAAAAAGTCGGAACCCTTTTCAAAACACAGTACTTTGGCAGTTCAGGCTCTAACACATGAATTTGAAGAACACACATTCAGTCCATAATACTACCTGACATAACGCACTTTTAGGTGGAAATGCGGAAAAGGAAGCATGGTGATTTTCTGGTCCTTCAGTATCTCTCTGGGCTTTCTTCTCCAGGCTCAGAGTAAATAGCCAATAAATGAGAACTGCTCTGCAGTGAACTGGGTGGATGGAACATGTTAAACAAAGCTGAATCCTGGTCACAAAAATGATTATTGGTAGTTTTTTTAATGCTACAAATTATTGCTTTAAGAATTGCAGTGAATAGGTTTCATGCTACAATAGAAGGGGAGTTTACAATTGGACACAATTATTCTTTTTCTGATGAAGGTATATGAAAGTTATATGTTAATTCTTTTATGTCAATCAAGGAGCACACAGTAGAGCAGACAGCTAATAAAAAGCGGTGCTAAAGATTTCTATTAAATTCACGTAGTTCTTTGTACTCACTAGTTTTTGTTTCATCCTCCATTTTGGACTGTCCATTTTTTTCCACCTCTTCCAAGTAATCTCTTCAAATGTTCATAACTTCCGCTAAGAGATTAGTTTTTCTCTATCAAAGTATTAGCTAGATTTTTCAACTCTTATTATTCTCAGTCCATTGCTTAGTATTTCCTATAACTTTACAACATTTTTTTCTGACTCACCATTTTGTCACCTTAAACAGCATTGTATTCTGCACCTGGGATGAACACTAAGCTTTTTCGTGAGCGGGTTCAGAGATAAGTTAGAGTCATTACAGTATTAGTCCTTATAAGGGAATATATTGGCTCTAACCCACAGTAAACAAGAGATTAAATGGTTAAATATATGTGCATCCATGCATTCTAAGTCACATCAGTTGTCTCCAACTTTTGCAACCCTACTGATGTAGCCCAAGAGGCTCCTCTGTCCATAGGATTCGCCAGGCGAGAGTACAGGAGTGTGCTGCTGCACACTCTTGCAAGGGATGCTCCTCACCAAGGGATCTAACCTGAGGCTCTTATATCTCCTGAGTTGGCAGGAATGCTCTTTACCACTACCATCACCTGGGAAGCACCAAGTATTGGTATGAAAGTACTATATTTGGTTCAAATACTAAAAAATAGAAAAAAAAAATGATAATGATAAAATAGAGAAGGGAAAAATCTGAACTTAGAAAAGTTAGATGTAAACTCATTTTTATAGAGAAAATGTATAGAAAAAGTAGGAAAAGAATGACTTTCACATTCTGTGATGCCCCTCCGATAAAAAATTGCACGTCTATAAAACATGTTAATGTTCTTTCTGGTAATGGGCTCATCTACTGAATATCTAACATCCCTAACTAATTGCCTGTTCACTTTCAGGATGAAAAGTATTCCCAGAGTAAACCAGATTATATCAATGCCACCTACGACTGCCACACCAATTCAGTCCATGCTCCTGAAGAAAGAGAAAAAGTCCAACAGATGAACGTGAGTCTTTCACCTGGGTTTTACACTGGATCAAATG
Source organism: Cervus canadensis (assembly GCF_019320065.1). Taxonomy (NCBI): domain Eukaryota; kingdom Metazoa; phylum Chordata; class Mammalia; order Artiodactyla; family Cervidae; genus Cervus; species Cervus canadensis. The sequence goes on from NC_057413.1 coordinate 17,010,135, forward strand.
AGACTGTATGTAGCTTACCAAGCTTCAGATTATTAGAGGTAATGGTAACTGTACATGCAGAAAATGTTGGAGGAACTGTATGCAGCTGAAGAGAAATTATATTATGCAGTTGATGAAGCATGAGCGAAATCAAGGGATTTCGTAGTAGCAAAATCAACAACAGATCTATAAATTGTCCATGCAGACAAGTTTAGTTCAAGCAATGCATTAGACACAGGATTGCAGCTATTATTCTGTACAAAATCATGAAATGAATGGGAACTTCCATGTGTAAAATATAACATTGCAAAATTCATGAGTATGTAAGAAACACACTCCAGTTTTGAGCACTCCCTGTTACTAGTGACTCATACGTGGGAGTCCTATACTGCACCACTCCAGCCAGCGCCTCTGCCTTTCAAAGCTCTCCTGATTCTGCTTCTACTTCAATGACACCTCCTTCATTTGTCACTCTCAATGATTCCTTTGTCATCTTTTATTTTTAATTTGTTTAAGTTTCCCCTACAATGGCCTATAAAACATTGTTTTGCTTTTCATGGCCGCAACAACTGCCTCTGTTCTGAGGACAACACAGGTTACATACAAGCCTCAATAATTAATGGCATCTCCAAATTTTCACCGTTATAATCTCTCCTTTCTGATTTCCTGCATTACCCTTTGTCTTAACATTATTTAAAATATTTTGACTTGCATCCCCCCTTAAAATTCTATCTTTTCTCTCTACAACTCTCTTAATGATATCAGCATTCTTTTCCTCTGTTAAGCTCATTAATAATAAGGATGATCAAGTAAAGGAAAAGTTCAAAATGGAGGAGGACAAGGGATTTTTCAATAAGCTTGAATTTAATGTTTATTGAGAGTTACTACATGGCCATACATTTTACTAAGCACTTTATGTGCATTACTATATTTCATCCTACTTAGTTCTCTGTTCTTTACCACTAAAACAGTTCAAGGCTATAATGAAATCAAGCATATTAACTAGAGATCTTCAGCCTCCTGGCATTTACATGCTCAATTCTACTAGTAGTAGTGAACCTGGGGGGGAAACCCTCCATTGTAAATCCCACATGTCAACAAGACAGAGTCTTCCGATACCAGCTTGGGGGCTGGTGTTGGGATCAACTGAGGAAAGAAAGCCTGTTTGGGAATGTATGTCTTCTTCATTGTCTCTTTCTGGTAGCATCATAAAACAGATCAAAAATCGAAACTCAATACGAATGACTCATCTGATTAATTAATACTAAAGAATCACTGGGTGACAATGATGTGGGCACAGGTAGAATGCCTCTTTCCTGAGTCAGGTACTGCAGGCGCATACTGACTTGTCAAAAAATACTTAGATTTCTCTCAAGCAAATATACAAACATAAAAGAACTAACTCAGTGGGTGGTAGAATTTCAGAGGAAAAAAGAATATTCTTCATGTTATAAATTAAAACTCATCAGAAGAATTAATGCCTAAAGTAAACCAAATTGTTAATAATTCAGCGAACTGTGAGCTAATGCTTACATTTTATCATTTTTCAACTGTTACTACCTTCAGAATTCTCTGCATACACATAAGAATTAACAGAAGTCTTGTAGGTGAGCTGCTCTGAGCAAAGATCACATGTAACCAAAACCACTGAATTATGATTATTTTAATGAAGCTGTTTCTTATGTTTGCTTAGAATGAAGACCTTACTAAGTGGATACTCATGTTACAGTACCTCTGGAGAGATGCTCTGTATGATCTAGCCCATGACGTGCGGTTTAAGAAACACCTCTCAGATACTATCCTATCAAGTGCCAAAAAGAATTTTAAAAAATTATTCAGACTTCAAACAATAGAGATGCGATTCAGCCAGGTGAGCATCCTGCAGAGGGCTTTCTTGTTTTGTTGATGACTCTGTAATGCATAAGGAGATTTGAAATATCTCATTTTGTAAGAAAAAGATTCATGATTTTACATGCTAGACTGCTACTACATAAAGCAGGAGCCTAGTCATTCATAGTGATGGATTCTACTGTAAAGGAATCAGAATTTCACTGCATTTTTTTGTCATGTGCAGCTTTCCCTCAATTGCACACAATTCCACCAAAAGTTTGCCTCTTCCTAGGCACAGGTGGTTGAAATATTTTCAAGAGTAAGAGAAAGCTCAGCATTTTCCTCAAAGTATCCCAGTACATCTGCTGTTGAATTTCCACTTGCCTTCTTTCTCTGTTCTTCTGAAATCAAAGGATGATAATGGGAAGGAAAAAAGAGAAAGGTAAAATTAAAATTGAGTTATGTATCTACTCTGAGATTCCTAATTGTTTTCTCATAGGCTGGCTCCAAAATCCATATCTAGAGAGTTTTCTATTCGTATGTCTTCCCCAAATCTTAATTTATAATTACAAGGGACAAAGATAAGCAGATAATGATAAAATGAATAAAAAGTCATTTTCTTTTGGGTATTCAGATTGTTGATCCAGTCAGATCGAAGTTGACCAAGAATCGCATTTACTGGTCAGGATACCGATCCCTGGTGTCCAGCAATGGAGATATGCATCATTCTGCATTTTATAAGCTGTTCAAGTGCCTGAGCAGGGATTCCCGTAAAGTTGACATGTACAGCAAGATACTGGCGTGCAGAATCAGCGACGAGTGCTAAATCCACATCCATCCCATCCAGCTCTGAGATGGTCCTAATGATCTATCCCATAGCAAGCTTCTTTGAAATTTATAGCTTTTTAATGCATGCTCTGTGAAATGGGTCTCCTATTTTTTTTTTTTTCATTAGTTGGAGGCTAACTACTTTACATATTGTAGTGGTTTTTGTCATACATTGACATGAATCAGCCATGGATTTACATGTATTCCCCATCCCGATCCCACCTCCCACCTCCCTTTCTACCTGATCCCTCTGGGTCTTCCCAGTGCACCAGGCCCGAGCACTTGTCTCATGTAGCCAACCTAGGCTGGTGATCGGTTTCACCCTAGATAATATACATGTTTCGATGCTGTTCTCTGGAAACATCCCACCCTTACCTTCTCCCACAGGATATGCAAAACAGAAAAAGAGACACAAATGGGTCTCCTCTTAAAAAAATAAACACAGACTCTGTAGAGATGTCAAAATCTAAGAGGGTAGTTTGTTAACATTTCTTATTTTCAATTAATTGAAAATCAAAACAAAATCCACCCCTACAATTGAGAGAATGAAGCTCCTATTAAAATTAGTCAACAATAACAGAAGCTGGCATTACAAAGAAGACCATTAAGAGATTACATAAGAATCAGAAAATTATTCTGGGTCAAGTTATGAGAATCAAAGTATTAAAAATTATTCATGGTTCTGGTCATGCTACCAAGAAGACTGAATCCTCAGGATTCTTTATGAGCCAGCTGTGAACGGTCAGCCCACTGTCACAGTGTTACACCAGACAGGATCAGTGCTTCGCACCTTTGTACAAATAGCATGAGGTTTACTGAACTGTCTAAAGATTGTTAGGATGCTGTCTTAGTCCTTCTGGGTTGCTATAACAAAATATCACAGTCTTATAACAATGGGAATGGATTTCCACTGCGTGGTCATGCAGGGTCCTTTCTGGTCACATACTTCTTATTGTGTCCTCAAATGGGGGGAAGGGCTCGGGAGGTCTGTGTGTCTCTTATACATAAAAGCACTCATCTCATTGAGTAGGCTCCATCCTTATCACGCTATCACCTCACAAAGGCACCACCTACGGATGCTATAACCATGGGAATCAGGATTTCATCATATGAAACTTCTGGGGAACACAAAGTTTGAGACCATAGCAAATAAAAACGTGAACAGGCTCCATCCTCCTCCAGTGGCTGTCTTCACCTACACTCCACTGCATCCTCATTTTCTGCATCACCTTGAAGCCATTCCATACATTCTATCACTCTGCGTTTCACAAGGCCAGGTCAGTCAAGTGTCAACTCCATCTCATATTCAGCCTATTCAATGTTTCCCTCTCCCCTGCTGAGGCCCAGGGGACCTACCAGGAAGCATCGATGTGTCCATTTCTGCAAGGTTTCTTCTCTCTCCTTCTCTGGATCTTCATTCCTTGGGCCATGTTGGAACAGGGTAGATGGTAACAGATGGGAAAGTTCTGACATCACTGACTTACACGGTGCTGTTGTAGCCTTCTCTTTGTCCAGACGGACTGATCTGAAATTCCCCCTGACTGACAAGTGTTTCTCTTGTGGGGTATCCTTGTGATTGTCCCGGACATTCACAAGTTGGGGATCCCCAGTGCCATAGTTTCCTTTTTTCAGGGGAAATGTTCTGGTACCCACAGCTCACCACCTGCAGTTATCACCACAGCCTCTCTGTTTCCCTCACTCTGCAAGCACCATCTGGAGAAAATTCAGTAGTCCACAGTCAGCTGCCTACAAGCTGACGCACAGGAAACCCATGTATCATAAACACTCTGAACCATTGAATGGCAGAAATACTGGTGTACATCTGTCCCCTGCCTGTGGCCTCTGGACAATTCTCCAACTGGTCACATAGACACCGAGGAGATCAGAAACCTGGATTCAAAAACACATTTATCTGAGAAGTGAGATACCATTCTTTCTTCCTTTTAGAGTAACTATACTAGTCAGTAATTATTTGGCCTTACAAACATGATCTAGTAGGTCCCTGGACTATAAAATCCTCCAAATAGACTGAGTCTCTACTGAGACTGGAGCAATGTGACTGGATTTGGGTTGCTCAGCTTGTTCAACAGCCTCCAGACAACCTGGGAAGAGGGCCAATCTCTTGACTGGCTCTCCTAAGAAGTCAGTGATTTTGCTGGGCTGGTTGTGCAGCATCTTTAGGGCTTTAGCAGTAATTCCTAGTAAACAAAATATGGGAAATCAAAAGATAGAAGGGAAAGGGGGATGAAAAAGAGAGAAGGAAGAGAAAGACAGAAAGAAGGAAGAGCAGCAAAAGGAAACTGAGTCAAGGACTTGTGTAGTGAGGATGAAAAGTTGTTAGGACACTGTATTTTTAAGGATCCAAATATATATATTTATATATATTTTAATATCATAAGGCCAAATATCTCATAGTCCCTTTTAGTTCCATTTTTTCTTCTCTCCCCTATTTCCTTAAATTGTCCTTTATATTAGAAGTATACTTCTGCTATTACTAGAGGCCATAGTTCTAGAGATGAACAAAGCCTGGTAACTCTTCTGGGCAGAATCCAGCCAAATTATCTTCTTTTACACAAAGACACCTTTCACCCATATACAGCAACATTGTCCACCAAAACCAACCTCTTCCCTCATACCCAGGATTATTGTTTACTGAGTCCTGTCCCTGCCTCTAACTGGGATGACCCAAACCTTTCAAAACATGACGATATACTCTGCCCCAAAGCAATCTATGAATACCTCCTTTGGCTCCTTCATGCATATAAAGTTTCAGCTTTCTTGTATTTTTAGTTTCTTCTTCCAAAAGGTAAAAGACCAAAAAAAAAAAAAAAACCCTGTAAGCACTTTCTAAGTCATTTACAGCCCAAAACATCTAATGCTATTGTGTTACTTGCTTAAGTTTCTTTCCTTCAATGTCTAGCTATTTCCAGCAGAGAGGATGGTATTTATTTGAGGGAAAATTTGGCAATAAAGTGGACAGTACAATTGGAGCAAACATATACTCACCAATAGACCACACCCACCTTCATGTATTTGTCTCTTATAAAATTTATTTCATCATAAATTTAGGACTTTACATCAAGAACAGAGGTAGTGACATTGAGAATGCTGTCCTTGCTTAACTGTGAGATATAAATTGAATATGGTAGATTTCAGACAATATTGAACAGAGCCATAGATATTCTATAGAGTCAGTCAGGTATAGCCAAGAAGGGGATATTTGGACAGGATTGAACAATCACTCCCTTGCCATCCAGAAAGCTTTGATTTTCCCCTCTTTTACAGATTTCCATGTAAGATTACATGTGAAGAAATGCCCTTATATAACAAGAATAGTAGCAGTGGTTACCGAAGGGAAACAAACAAATGAAGAAACTTTGAAGTTTACTGACCTTATAGATTAGTAAGTCACATGTCATGGAAACAGTGAGGACTTAAACTGAGGTTTGAAAAAGTCTCTATTTTCCAGAAGCAGGCCCTCCACTTGTGGAGAAGGAGAGGGTGATATAAACACACAAAATACCATATTGCATGGTAGAGTGAAGAAGAATAAGACGTGATGCCTACACGTTGCTACAGTAGATTCAGGTAAACCTAGGAGCAATCTGAGTGTGTCATAGGAGTGATGCAAATGGGATGGCTTTATGATGGAGCTTTGAATGGTTGATGGGATATTGATATGGAAATGTAGGAAAACAGTATATCTGTCCATTCATTTAGGATCATCTTATGAAGGAAGGGTCTCCGACACGCTAGATCAAGGCAACTGAGATATTAATACATATAGCATTACAAGGTATCAGTGAATAATCAAGTCTGACAAAAACATAAGTAATGTTCTCTTTTTACCATTCATGTTGTATCTCTCCTGATTATGCTCCCATGATATACTGTATATATTATTGTAGGGTTAGAATGGAGAAATACTTGAATGGATTTTTATGCATTTGGGAGAATCATATATGCCACTTTGGAGAGTTTGTCTTTTTTCTACAAGACAACAGGAAAGAACATTTAGTCCAAGAGAGCCGATTATGCAGAATTAGAAAACAGAAACTTTAAAAATGTGGGTTGAGGATTTGTGGCTGTTGGTGCTGGTAGAGAATAAGAAAGAGAGCAGAAAGAACAGGGAATATCATGATACTAAAAAATCAAAGAGGATTCTGCCAAGTGAAAAGACGCAAAGGATGTAAGAATTACAGGAAATGAAATAGACCTTGACAAATCCTTCATGTTTGTTCTTCTCACTCTATATCCTCACTTATGGCTAAAGCTCTATAAAAGCCATTTCTTTTCCCTGGAAGACCCTCGTTCTTTTACCTTATTAGCTCCCAACATCTTTCAGATCTCAGTAAAAACCACTTCCACAAAGCAGCCTTTCCTGATTTTGACACAGCTCAGGTCTCCTTGTTATGTGGACATATGGCATTATGTGCTTTTCCCTCTTGACACATGTCCCAATTATGGTACAGCGTTTAACTTTGACATTTACCTCATTTCTATTTTTCTATTAAAATTTAAGTCCTAATTTACAAAGTCCACATGTGTGCTCTTCACTACTATCCATTCTTTGTATCCAACAGGCCTCCGATAGGTGTTTGTTCAATGAAAGACTTTTATTCGTGCAGAGTAAAATTCCAGTGAATTTTGATGCTGCTCTCACGGCATACAGTGAACTAAAACCAATGAGGTCTTTTGTTCCACCGGAACCCTCATACCCTGATTATTTGGACATAATTACAGAGGTAGAACTGTGGGGCTTCCCTTGTGGCTCAGCTGATAAAATATCTGCCTGCCATTGAGGAGGTCTGGGTTTGATCCCTGGGTTGGGAAGATTCCCTGGAGAAGGGAAAGGCTACCCACTCCAGTATTCTGGCCTGGAGAATCCCATGAACTGTGTAGTCCATGGGGTCACAAGCCGGACACGACTGAGTGACTTTCTTTCACAGAACTGTGGATGCACTTGCTTTTTTTTTTTTCACTTATTTTTATTAGTTGGAGGCTAATTACTTTACAATATTGTAGTGGTTTTTGTCACACATTGACATGAATCAGCCATGGATTTACATGTATTCCCCATCCCGATCCCCCCTCCCACCTCCCTCTCCACCCGATTAATTGTTACCCTATTAGGAGGAAAGCAGTGGATGTTCGGTCTTTTATTCCACATACACTAGCCCTCACAGCTTCCTGTCCTAAGATAATGTGATAACTGAGTCACTGACTAAAAGGCTGAATAGAACAGAACTAGAGACAGTGCTCGAAGCCTGCCACCTGAGTCTACTTTTTACCATAGTATTCTTAATTTCGCTAGAGGAGTTTAGTTTCTTAGCTGTACTCTCTGATGATGACAGATAAGAATACTTTAAGGAGAACCTACAAATCAAATATTCTTACATTGTACACAAACACCTAATCCTTCTTCGAAGGTACAAAAGAAATTCCCCTCCTTGATGAATTTTTATCTACTTTTCCTGGATGAAAGTACCATCTTCCTCCTTATGGCTTCCTAATTTCATTCTTACCATTTTTATCTCCCTCTCCACATTCTGACCTATATTATAGCTAATTATCTGAACAGCACCAATCCCTACTCCTTTAAATGATTTCCACTGGGGCTACATGGGTACACCAACTGCCCTGAAGTTACTTTTCATTGAGTATCGAACATGGCAGAAACTGGCCACCATTTGTTCTTTCTGAGGTAAATATTATAATTAAAAACAAATAGCCAGCCTTGGTATTTTGGATAAACTGACAACTGGGCAAAATCTTAACTGCTATTCCAGATAAAAGTTCCCTTTGTGTTAATGTCTTTCTTTTGGAGAGAACTTGCATTCTAGATAGCGTTCAGGTAAATAGAAATGGGACTTATATGTTAGCTGGGAAAATAACCCACTGTTGCAGGAAACAAAGGTAGACAAATCACTCATCTTCTGTATACTTCAAGATCCTTTTATTAGGAGCTGGCAGCTCCTACAGTAAAGAGTCTGCCTGCAGTACAGGAGACCTGGGCTCCATCCATGGTCAGGAATCCCTGGAGGAGGGCATGTCAAACTACTCCAGTATTCTTACTTAGAGAATCACCATGGACAGAGGAGCCTGGCTGGTTGCAGTCCATGGGGTCGTCAGTCCATGGGGTCATAAAGTTTAGGACATGATGGAGCAACTACACACAGAAATCTTCTCAAGGTGACATAGTGACATTTAGAAACAGTTTCTCTCACTAGTGTGCTCAACTACAACTCTTGCTTTTCAATGGAAGATCAAAGATAAAAGTAATATTCCATAACAGTCAATTGATTATTTCTATCAATGATTTGTTCTAAAGGTAAGCTAGGGAAATACATTGTGAGATAGAGCAGATAATGAGAAGGATAAGAGATCCAAACAGGGAAGCTGCTCAACCAATCTATAATTTTCTTTTCAGAAAAAAAAACACACCTCAGTTTGGAATCATGTTTTATACAGAGATTTGCATAATCTTTGGAAAGGTAAAGGATTTTCTGCTCTAATTTACCTTTTCCAGTTGAAAATCCAAGCCCTAGAGAAATGAAGCTAGGTTTTCCAAGTCAAAGTGCAGTTATTTTAGGATTCTGATGACAGCCCGTTGACAGGCCTTAGGGTCCAGTTGCTTCATCTTTACGCTGACCGACTGGAGATTGGGGTACCAGTAATGGTGCCGTCTTCAGGCTGAATTGCTTTTATTTTGAGAAACTTCTTTCTTTGCGCTTAATGCCTTCAGCTGATAACATAATTCCACAATCTATAGGTTTAAATGTTAATTACCTCTAAGAAAATATGTTCCCAGGTGAGCATGTCAAAGAATTACAATTTGAAAGAAATGTACAATTCTATGGAATATGTTACCATGTGCCACTTTATTTGGCATTGAATATCTATGCTGCCTGTTCCACATTCATGACCTTGGAAGGGAAAACAAGATTGACATTTTTTTTTTCCCCACTTAAACATGTCCTGTGTTTTAGTTCATGCAGGCTGCTGTTACAAAATGCCAGAGTCTGGGTGGTTTATAAACCACACTATTTATCACTGTTCTGGAGACTAGAAGTCCAAGGTCAGGGTGCCAGCAGGGTTGAGTGAGTGAGGGCCTCTTCCAGGACATATTTCTAAATAGTAGGGATGAGCAAATATTTCAGGCCTCTTTCACAAGAGCCCTAATCCCATTCATGTGGGCTCTGCCCTCATGGCCTAATTATTTTCCAATGGTCCCACCTCCTGAAATCATCAATTTGGGGATTAGATTTTCAACATATGAATTTTGGAAGAACACAAGCATTTAGACCAGGGCACCCAACGAGGAGACTGACTTGTCTGAAGTAACCCAATGCCTCATGCGTACTGAATGCTCTGTGGTGCTGATAGGAAGCCGAGGACTAAGGAAGTTGAATAAGGACCAGCAGCCCCAGGTGAAGGGTCTGAGATGGCTAACTCCTTGATAGTTTTCAGAACAATATATGAGTATCTCCAGCATCTTCCCTGGTTAACAGTCATTGAGGAATCCCCCCTTCCTATACATGTCCTTATTTGAAATATGAGTTAATTACAGAGTTCTTAGACAAAGTACCATTTGACCAACATGATAATATGACGACTGTGCATATGAAGAAAGGGGTCTTTGACAGATGCAAATTTCCGAGTGGAAAGTCCTCAAGACTTTATTCACTTCAGGTAGCAATTACAAGTTTGGGGATCTTCCAAGACCATTCCTGGGTTCCATGATCAGCTAGGACTCCAAGAGCTTCCTGAAAGCTGTTATACATGTGGTTATGGTTTATTCCAGATCTTTGATTTATTTTTAATTCATTATTTATTTTTACTAAAGTAAAATTGGTTTACAATGCTATAAATGTCATTTTTTGTTGAACAGGGAATAACTTGTATATATATACATATATCCACTCTTATTTAGATTCTTTTCTCATTTACCAACAGACAGGTTCCAGAAAGGAAAAGGAGTATGTCAAGATTGTATGCAGTCATCTTGCTTATCTTACTTATATACAGAGTACATCATGAGAACCCCTGGGCTGGATGAAGCACAAGCTGGAATCAAGATTGCTAGGAAAATATCAATAACCTCAGATGTACAGATGAAACCACCCTTATGGCAAAAAGTGAAGAACTAAAGAGCCTCTTGATGAAAGTGAAAGAGGAGAGCAAAAAACTTGGCTTAAAGCTCAACATTCAGAAAAGTAAGATCATGGCATCCGGTCCCTTCACTTCATGACAAGTAGATGGGGAAACTGGACAGTGGCCGATTTTATTGTTTTGGGCTCTAAAATCACAGCAGATGGTGATTACAGCCATGAAATTAAAAATGCTTACTCCTTGGAAGGAAAGTTATGACCAACCTAGACAGGATATTAAGAAGCAGAGACATTACTTTGTCAACAAATATCCGTCTAGTCAAGGCTATTTTTTCCCAGTAGTCATATGTGGATGTGACAGTTAGACTATAAAGAAAGCTGAGCACTGAAGAATTAATGATTTTTACCTGTGGTGTTGGGACAGACTCTTGAGAGTCCCTTGGACTGCAAGAGATCCAACCAGTCCATTCTAAAGGAGATCAGTCCTGGCTGTTCATTGGAAGGACTGATGTTGAAGCTGAAACTCCAGTATTTTGGCCACCCGATGCAAAGAGCTGACTCATTTGAAAAGACCCTGATGTTGGGAAAGATTGAAGGCAGGAGAAGAAGGGGATGACAGAGGGTGAAATGGTTTGGTGGCATCACTGACTCAAGGGACATGAGTTTGGTTAGACTCCAGGAGTTGGTGATGGACAGGGAAGCCTGTAGTGCTGTGGTTCATGGGGTCACAAAGAGTTGGACACGACTGAGCGACTGAGCTGAACTGAACTCAAGTAAGTTATTACAGAGAATTTCGTAGAGTTTCCTGTTCTATACAGTAAGTCCTTATTAGTTATCTATCTTATATATATTAGTGTGTACACGTCAATCCCAATGTCACAATTCATCCCTTGCTTCTTCCCCCTGGAACCATAAGATTATTTTCTACATTGTGACTCTCTTCCTGTTTGTAAAAAAGTTCCTTTATACCACTTTTTAATATTCCACATATGAGTGATATTATATGCATTTGTCTTTCTCTGTCTGACTTACTTCACAAGGTATGACAATATCCAGGTCCAACCATATTGCTTCTGATAGCATTATTTTGTTCCTTCTTATGGCTGAGTAACATTACATTGTATATCTGCACTGCATCTTCTTTGCCCATTTCTCTGTTGATGGCCATTTAGGTTGCTTCCAAGTTCTGGCTATTGTAAACGGTGATGCAGTGAATACCGCTATGCTTAGTCACTTAATCGTTTGAGTGGCATTTTGGAGAGAAGTAAAATAAGGCTTGCCTAAAGATTCAGAGATAGTGAGTGGTGGAATGCGAGAATGCATAAGGGCTAAAGTACTCCAAGGTTCATACCTAAAGCCCCTATGTTGCAAAAATACCAACAATTATTTTTAACATTTTTATTTTTTGGTTGCTTTGCTGAAGGGCTATTTTTTTAGCATTTTTATTTTTTTGGTTGCGAGGCTGAGGGCCTAATCATCCACTGGTAACTACTTAATTATTAATCCTTTTGCTTAAGTGACATTTAAGCATCAAAAAAGTCTCCATTTTGCCTTTTTCAGTAAATACTGCAAATTTTTTTCTTTTTTTTTCCCTACGTAGACCCCAACATGTATAAATCAAATGTCATGAATAGTGAGTAGTAAGCAGAGTATTGTTTGAGACAGAATTGGCAAATAAAACTGTAGATATTTAAAGTATATAACATGAGAATTTGATATGTGTATATATTATTTTACAAACTTACTTTTAGTTTCTTTAAAATGTGTTGTACAACGATGTGAGTCAGCCATAAGTGTACATATACCCCCTCCCTCTTGAGTCCCCCACTCGCACCCCGTCCCGCTTCTCCAGGTGGTCACACAGACGGGGTGAGCTTCCTGTCTCATACAGACACTGCCCACCAGCTGTCTGTTAACATTTTACAGATGGTAATGTACTGTGTTTCAATACGACTCTCTCAACTCAACTTGCCCTCTCCTCCCATGTTGTGTCCACAAACATGTTCTCTGTCTGTGCCTCCCTTTCTGCCCTGAAAATAGGTTAACCAGTGCCATTTTTCTGGATTCCATATATACATCAACATACGATATTTGGTTTTCCCTTTGTGACTTATTTCACTCTACATAACAGGCTGTCCTTTCATCCACCTCAGCTCAAGTGACCCAAATTCGCTTCTTTTTAAGGTTAATTAAAATTCCCTCATATAGATGTACCACAACTTCTTTATCCATTCCTCTCTCAGTGCACATCTAGATTGCTTCCATGTCTTGCCTATTGTAAACTCTGTTGCAATGAATTTTGGGGTACATGTGTCTTTTTGAATTATGGTTTTCTCAGGGTATATGCCCAATAGTAGAATTTCTAGGTCTTATGGTAGTTTTGTTAGGACTTCCCTGATGGCTCAGCAGCTAAAGAATCTGCCTGCGATGCAGGAGACACAGGCGATGTGTCTGTGTCACATCCTGTCAATTCCTGGGTCGGGAATCTTCTCTGGAGGAGGAAATGGCAACCCACTCCAGTATACTTGCCTTTTCCACCTACCCCTCTGCCATAGTGCTGACCCTCATTTACATATGTATTAGAAAAGACTTTCCCTTTCTATTAACTTAAGTACCATAGCTATCATCTGACATGTTTACCTTTTATTTTTTGAAGAGAACACAGGTAAGTTCCACTCTCTCAGACAGCACCAATTATACAACACAATTTTATCAGTTATAGTCATCATGCTACATATTAGATCCTCAGGCATTATAATTTTCATATGTTAAAATGTATAACATTTTACAAACCCGTTCTTATTTCCTCCACTTTCCAAGCCCTGGCAATCACTTTCTATGCTGTTTCAGAGTTCCACCTTTTTATTTTTGATTCCTTACAATTGAGATCACACAGTATATGTCTGTCTCTAACTTGTTTCAGCTAGCATGCTGCTGCTAAGTCACTTCAATCATGTCCCACTCTGTGCGGCCTAGCATAAAGGCCCTCCAATTTCATCCATGCTGCCACAAATGGAAGAACTTGTTTCTTTTTTAGTACTTAAATAAAATTCATATATATATGTATATATATATATATATATCACATTGCATTGTTTTAATCTCTTCACATGCTGACAGGTACTTAGATTGTCCTATAATACGTTGTTTCTAGAATACTGTGATGGAGAAGGAAATGGCAACCCACTCCAGTACTCTTGCCTGGAAAATCCCATGGACAGAGGAGCCTGGTAGGCTACAGTCCATGGGGTTGCTAAGAGTCGGACACGACTTCACTTTCACTTTCACTTTTCACATTCATGCATTGGAAAAGGACATGGCAACCCATTCTAGTGTTCTTGCCTGGAGAATCCCAGGGAAGGGGGAGCCTGGTGGGCTGCCGTCTAGGGTGTCGCACAGAGTTGGACACGACTGAAGTGAGTTTGAAGCAGCAGCAGCAGCAAGCTACTGTCAATATTGATGCAGTGAATATGGGAGTACACATTTCTCTTTGAGATAATTATTTCATTTCCTTTGAATATACATTCAGAATGAATATATATCCAGAAGTGTGAAATTTCGTGAGAAACTTCCCGAAGGTATTCCATGGGAGTTGCACCAATATACATTCCAACCAATAATCCATTAAGACCTCCATTTTCTACACATGCTTAATCACACTGATTTCTTACTTTTTGGTAAAAGCCATTTAACCAGGAGTGAAGTGGTGTGTGTTGTACTTTTGATTTGCACTTCTCTGATCGTGATGTTGAAAATCTTGTCATAAACTTCCTGGCCTTTTTGTATGTCTTATTTGGGGGGAAAATTGTCTACTCTGTAAAATAACATGCATTTTGTATACTATATTTGAATATATAAAACTCAGTTACCTATGCATACACCAAAAGAAATGACAGAAATACAAATAATTCCAATTATAATTGCATCAAAAAAATAAAATTCTTAGAAATAAATTTAAGGAATGTGTTGAAAGATCTATGTATGAAAATATTCAAGACATTCATGAAAGAAATGTTTAAAAGACACAAAAGGAAACATTTCGTATTTATTGACTGGCATGAAAACAGATTCATAGATCAACAGAGCAGAGCAACAAAGCCAGAAAGAAACACACACCCATATATTGTCAGTTAGCTTATGAAAAAGGAGCCAAGAATATCCGGTAGGGAAAGGACAAGCTTTTCAAAAATGGCACTGGGAAAAATGGATAGTGCTAGGAAAAAACGAAAATGTACCCCTGTCTTTAACCATACACAGAAATCAACTAAATAAGGATTAAAAAGTTGAACATAAGACTTTAAGTGATTAAAGCCCTAGAAGAAAACATTGAAGTAATCTTCTTGCCATCAGTCGTTGCAATGAGTTTTTGGGTTTCACACTAAAAGCAAAGGCAACAACTGCAAAAACAAACAAGTGGGACCACGTCAAACTCCAAAGAAAGGAACATCAACAAAATCAAATGGCAATTTACAGATTGACAGAAGATATTTCCAGATCATATATTTCATAAGGGCTTAATAGCCAAAAATACATGAGACATACAACTCAAGGGCAAAACCCCCAAATAATCCAAATTTTTAATGGAGCATAAGAAAAGTAAGAGTTTCAATAAATCTGAAGATTAGACTGTAGATGAGAGACACAGCAAGGTTTTCCTGCTAGAACCAGAAAAACCTATGCATTGCTGGCATTACTTCCTTCATTCCCACTCACTTGTTTGACAATTACAGTTCACAGTGTACATTGTTCAGTCAATAGAAATCACCCCACAGTGAGCTATAATATGTACCAAGAACAGCCTCACAGACGGGGAAAAAACAACTAATATTTGCATACTTACTAATGAGGCATATCAGAAGGAAGGGAATTTCCAGAGTTGACAACTCCATTGTTTTCTATATTTCATTTCAAAATTGTGCCACCTAGTAAGGAAAATGAGTTAAGAGACCTCACTAATATATTGACAGAAAATCAGTTACACACTGAGGAAACCAGATCTGAAAGAGACACGTGCACCCCAATGTCCATCGCAGCACTGTTTATAATAGCCAGGACATGGAAGCAACCTAGATGCCCATCAGCAGATGAATGGATAAGGAAGCTGTGGTACATATACACCATGGAATATTACTCAGCCATTAAAAAGAATTCATTTGAATCAGTTCTAATGAGATGGATGAAACTGGAGCCCATTATACAGAGTGAAGTAAGCCAGAAAGATAAAGAGCATTACAGCATACTAACACATATATATGGAATTTAGAAAGATGGTAACGATAACCCTATATGCAAAACAGAAAAAGAGACACAGAAGTACAGAACAGACTTTTGAACTCTGTGGGAGAAGGTGAGGGTGGGATGTTTCAAAAGAACAGCATGTATACTATCTATGGTGAAACAGATCACCAGCCCAGGTGGGATGCATGAGACAAGTGCTCGGGCCTGGTGCACTGGGAAGAAGACCCAGAGGAATCGGGTGGAGAGGGAGGTGGGAGGGGGGATCGGGATGGGGAATACATGTAACTCTATGGCTGATTCATATCAATGTATGGCAAAACCCACTGAAATGTTGTGAAGTAATTAGCCTCCAACTAATAAAAAAAAAAAAAAAAAAGAAAATCAGTTTCAAATGGGAGCATTAGCGGATTGTAATTGGGGGTAATTTATTACTAGTGTTCAAACTCTAGTCCTTTTGATTCTCTACTGCATCAGGTAATAATTTATTATAAATATTAATAGCAACATAGGGACACATACTACTAAAGTTATAGTGAATAGAGAAAGACATAGAATACATTAGGCAAGAAGTGAAAGTATGGCAAGTCAGCAATGGTAGTAAAGTAAAGGGCAGTATTGCCTTGAGAGGAAGGAAGGTTCTCAAAGTTTCTTCAAACATCAAGAATGAGCCAGATGTGAGGAATTAGCTTTATTTGTAAACCAGAAACTCTACCAAGGAAATTTAAGTTCATAAAAATATTACAATGCTAAAACCCACAATTTAGGCAGAGATTAGGGTAGGGTAGGATATATAGATATTCAAAACTCTCCATTGCTTAGTGCATCAGGCACTCAAAGACCACCCTCACTGATGTCTTTATTGCTCAACCTACAGGTACCAGCATGGAGAAAGAGATAGCTCTACTCCACAGGAAGTTGAACCCTACTTTTGTAGCCTCATGGCTTTCCTTAAGAAGCATTTGATGGAGCAGATTTCCTCCATCCCATTCCATCTTGCTGACTCCCCACGGGCAACAGGAGTCCTCACCCTGGGATCATTTCACAATCTCCATGGCTACAGCTCCCAGCTTCTGTGGACACCAGTGGACTTACAACCCTGTCCGAGGTATGAAAGTCAGCAGAATGGCTTATCTATCTGGTTCTCACTCTGTTCAGATGGTCACAGGTTAATTAGTTCACTCCCAACAGCTTCAAATGACTCCCCCATTCCAGTGGACGGCCATGGGCGTGGGGATCTTTCCCCTGCGCTTCAGCTCCCTCACCCCCAGGTGCAGGCTGGTCTCACATGCTCTCCTCCTTCTTTCCCCTTCCTCCTTGTCCCTTCTTTCCTTTGTCCTACTGAGTTCTGTATGGATCCGGATATTCCTTCTCAGTAGTCATGGAGTCCTGCCAGTATTCACCTGGTCTTCTGTGAGAACTACTGCGTCTTTAGACATTCTTGATGCATTAGTGCAGAGAGGTGTACCCCACTTCCACCTACCCCTCCATCATCTTGTCTACCCCATTGTGGATGTACTAGAAATGAGTTTCCCTTTCTATTAAGTAACATTGCCATCACCACACATGGTTAACTTTTGCTTTTTGAGGAGAACACAGGTAAGTTTCACTCTCCTCAATAGAGTCAGTCATTCAGTTGTGTCCAAATCTTTGCGACCCCATGGACTGCGGCAAGCCAGGCTTCCCTTTCCATCCCCAGCTCCCAGAGGTTACTCAAACTCATGTCCGTTGAGTCAGTATGCCACTCGATGATGTCCACTCTCTCAGAGATTTTTTTTTTTTTTTTGAGATTCCTTACAATTGAGATCGTATTTTGTTTTCCTTTCTCTGGCTTAGTTTATATAGTGCAATTCCCTCCAGTTTCATCCATGTTGCCATAAATGGAAGGATTTCTTTATTTTTCTAATGGCTAAGTAATATTTACCTATATGTGTCACATCACATTGTTTTAATCCATTCACCTGTTGAAAGATACTCAGCTTATTCCTATATCAAGGCTACTGTGAATAATGCTGCAATGAACATGGGGATACAGATCTCTCTTTGAGAAAATGATTTCATTTCCTTTGACTGTATATCCAGAAGTGGGATAATGGATCTCATAACAGTTCTCTTTTAAATTTCTTGAGTAACCTCCATAGTATTTTTCCATGGGAGTTGGACCAGTATACATCCCTACCAACAGTGCATAAGCACTCCTTTTTCTCCACAACCTCCACAAGATGTGTCATTTCTTACATTTTTGGTACTAGCCATTCAAACAGTGTGAAGTGATATCTCTTGTGCTTTTGATCTGCATTTCCTTTGATTATTAGCAATGCTAAGCATCTTGTCATATACCTCTTGACCATCTGTATGTCTTAATTGTGGGAAAAAGGTCTATTCTTTTCCCACATTATGTTTACTATAAAGATGTAGAATATATTATGTTTACTATATTCCAATATATGAAACTCTATTGCCTACCTATATATCAAGAATGAACTATCAGAAAGTTGAATAAAGTAAACAAGCCCATTTACTATTGCATCACAAAAAGATAAAACACAGAAATACACTTAAGCAAGGTGATAAAGATTTTATATGAAACCTCTAAGACATTGATAAGAGAAATTTAAAAAGAGCTAAAGATATGTAAACTTAGGTTGCCTGTTCAACTTGTTTCTTGAGGTAGGATTTGTATTACTATAACCTTCCCTCTTAGAATTGCTTTTGTTGCATCCTATAGGTTTAAATCATCATGTTTTCATTGTGCTTTGTTTCTAGGAATGTTTTGATTTCCCTTATTTCTTCAGTAACTTGTTTATTATTTAGAAATGTGTGGTTGAAACTCCATGTGTTTGTGTTCTTTAATGTTGTTTTATTTTCCCTATAATCTATATCTAGTCTCATAGTGTTGTGGTCAGAGAAAATGCTTGATATAATTTCAATTTCCTTAAATTTACTGAGGTTTGATTTGTGACCCACAATGAGGAAAATGTTCCCTGTGCGCTTGAGAAGAAAGTGTATTCTGCATTTGGATGGAATGTGCTGAAGATATCAATTAGGTCTGTTTGCCCCAATATTTCCTTGTAGGCTTATGTTCCCTTATTAATTTTCTGTTTTGTTGATCTGCCCATTGGTATAGGTGTGGTGTTAACATGCCCTGCTATTACTGTGTTACTATCAATTTGCCCTTTTGTGTCAGTTAGTGTTTACCTTTTGTATTGAGGTGCTCCTATGTTAGTTACATAGATATATAAAATTGTTTTTGTCTTTTTCTTGGACTGACACTTGATCATTTGGTTGTGTCCTTCTTTATCTCTTATAATAGTTTTTATTTTAAGGTCTATTTTTTCTGACACGACAATTGCCAATCCAGCTTTTGTTTGAATTCCATTTGCTTAGAATATCATTTTCCATCCTCTGACTTTCAGTCTTTGTGTCTCTAGGACTGAAGTGGGTATCTTGTAGACAGCATATATATGGGCCTTGTTTTTGTATCCGTTCATCCAGTCTGTGTATTTTGGTAAGAATGGGAGAAGATAAAAGCATATAAAACAACTGATAAAGGGTCATTTTCCAAAATACAAGCAGCTCAAACGAGTCAGTCATCAAAGGCAAAGGGAAGAGCTGCAAAAATAAACTAGTGAGACCACATCAAACTCAAAACCTTCTGCATAGTAAAAGAACCCATCAATAAAATTAAATGGCAATCTTTGGAATGAAAAAAAATTGCAAATCACATATTTGGTAAGGGCTTCATATATAGTTTATATAAGAGACTCATGCAACTCAGTGGGGAAAAAAATTAAACAAATCAAATTATTAAATGAGCAAAGGAGGAATAGGTGGTTTGAAAAATCTGAAGATCAGGCTGTAGAGGAGAGACACTGTAAGTTTTTCCTTCCAGAACAAAAGCCTCTGTTTTCCTAGCATTGCTTTATTTCCAATCAGCTGTTTGGTGATTGCAGTTCACAGTATGCATCCTTCACTCAATAGCAATCACCCTACACTGAGCTGTGTGCTATGAATTGCCCTACTAACTTAAAAAAAAAAAACAACTAATAATTACATACTTAATCTTGAGGCATCTAAAATCCAAGGTGATTTTCAGAGCTTTCCACTCCATTGTTTTCTACATTCTATTTCAAAATTGAAACACCTAGTAAGGAGTAATTAGGGGACCTCATTAATACATGGGTAGAAAGTCATTTAAAACTGGGAGCATTACTGGATTATAATTTGGGGGACTGTATTATTATTAATACTATTGTAATTTTATTACCTTTAATTCTCTGGTATACTAGATTGATATTTCTTTAAAGTAGTAATACAGACACTATGGAGAAGAGGGTGCAGATTCCTTAAAAAACTGGAAATAGAACTGCCATATGACTGAGCAATCCGACTACTGGGCATACACACCAAAGGGGGTTCAGGATGGGGAACACATGTACACCCATGGCAGATTCCTGTCAATGTATGGCAAAACCAATACAATACTGTAAAGTATTTAGCCTCCAATTAAAATTAACAAAATAAAATAAAATTGTAATACCAACATAGAGACACACACCCCTCAAGTTACAGTAGATTGAGAAAGACAAAGCTTATGAGGCAGGAAGTGAAATCACAGAAAATTAGCAATGGTATCAAAAGAAGGGGCAGTATTGCCTAGAAAGAAAGCAGAGTTCTCTAATTTTTTGGAGACAACATGAACAAGCCAGATGGGAGCCAACCAGCTTAAGCTGTATACCAGAAACTTCACGAGAAGAAAAATGAAGTTCATAAAAATATGCTGATGCTGAACGCCAAAATCAAGACAGCGAATACTGTATTGTATGTGTAGATACTGAAAACTACTCAGATTTAGACATGGGAGCAAATACACTAATGAGCATCAGAAAAATCAAGTACAAAAGGGTCTGATAAGTAAATCATAAAGAGACTTGGTAGTCTGATCAAAAGAATAAGAGGATCAAGTTAGACACCAAAATAGAAAGACTTGTGCACATGATAGAACCAGAGAATACTCAGGAGAGAAAGTTTCGGACCTAGTGGACCAGTGAACCGAAGCCTCCAGCATCAGGAACAGAAACCCTGGGCAGGACTCATGACTCTACACTTCTGGGAACAGCCTCAGTTTCAAAGTTTGGGCACTATACCACTTAAAAGCGAACACAGACAAGGATTATAGCTTGCTATGACAGTGAGTCACAGACAATAGTGTTTGTTAGTTTACTTTTCTCATTCAACTAAAAAGTTAATGAAGCACTAATCAATGATAATTGACACCTTTAGTTTCCAGTCAGATCCTCTTTAGTCATACAATGGATATCTGAACCTGTTATATGATTGCCAGTAACAGTTTTAATAGTTAAATTTATTGATTTTTAATTGAAGGGCAATTCCTTTACAATAATGGACTGCTTTCAGCCAAACGTCAACATGGTTCAGCCATAGGTTTACCTATGTCCCGTCAACCTTGAACCTCATTCCCACCTTTCTTCACATCGCACCCCTGGAAGTTGTTACAGAAAAATATGGAAGGCTTCACACATTTGTGTGTCATTGCTGGGCAGGGGCCATGCTAATCTTCTCAGTATTATTCCAGTTTTTTAATATATGTGCTACTGAAGCAAACACACAAATAACACTTTAAGAAAAAAATAAATCATATAGTTAGTCATCTACCAACAAATTATCAAATACTTTAGGAATTAGGGTATTCTGCTATATTTACTGCCTGTTATAAAACTGAATTTTATAAGGTCCAAAGTTCCATGTAGGAATTAAGCATATATTTATTCATAACACATGTATACATGCACAGAAATATATGTACACAATACGTCTATGTTATACAAGCTATTATTCTCCTTGCCTGTCACAATAAGCTCTTTAGTTGATGAGAGAGATAGTCCCAACTTTCTCCAACTTATATGACTTCTTTTTGAGAAATACTTCTTTGGTTTTCACCACCAAATTTTAAATAACTATTTTATTCTTAGGCACCATGCCCCTTTAAACTAAGAGCAGAAAAACCTAGTAAATGGTGATATCTTATCATTAATTAAATTACCACTCTTCTGGTAAATTGAAAAAAGAATCAAGTTGAGATCTTATTCAGGAGGATAAAACTTCCATTTCATTACTTCTCTTGTCCAAACTAATTCTTGCTCACTTCAGACTTAAATTCTGCTTACTTACAAAGGACAGACAGGAAAAGTAATTTTAAAGTCATGCTTGCAAGAATCTATGATTTTACGCTTCTGTCGGCCAAAGGTAGGGCCAGGAATAATTTCTGAAATATTACAATACATCATGGAAGCATGAAGCTCTAGTTCTCCTATCAAAGAAGAGATCTTTGGAGATGGTTCAAAAACTGAGCCCCATGGTTATCAGGATGTGCTCCCGACCAGACAGATGGATTTTCTCCCTGAAATGTCACAGTCAGGAAAGACCAGGCCGTGTCCGCAGAGCCAGTGAGGGGTCCTGGTTGCTGAGCAGGTAAGATTCTTGATGACCATCTGGAGATTTACCTGCCATTGTCTCAAAGAAACAAACATAATGAGAGGATTAAGGATGCATAAAAGTAGAAGAGCTGTCAAGTTGCCTAGATTCAAGGCTAGCCAGGAGAATCAGGCCCCCACACTGATAAATGTCAAAGAGGTTAACAGTGAGTCTTTTATAGACAGAGCAGAACAAGTGGATAAAACCAGTGTTCTAGGGTCACTGCTGCTTTGCAGTCAAAGACAAAATATTTTTCGATTTAAGCAGTCAACACAGCTCCTGGTGTGGTCCTAGTAACATAATGCACACAGAGAGCCCACAGGCATGTGTGATGTGACATCAGGAAGTGAACAGATGACTGTATTGGTGCCCAGTCACCTCCATCTGCTAATAATGGGAGCTGGGGAAAATTATTTGTCCCCTCCAAGTCATTGCATCTTCATTAACATAACTTGATGATCATAGTGAAGATGAAGGCTATCTCATAAGGTTACTGTGAAACACAACTTTTAAGATGTTTTAAAGCTTTTGGGAAAGTATCAAAGACATGCATGGGGTTATGAAGCTGAGTTAGCAGATCCAAGGTACAGTACTTTTTCTGTTAATATTCTCTCTGTACTCAATAGTAGCGATCAGTCAGTCATGTGTTTACTCTTACCCCAGCGTGATGGTAAACCACACAGATCAACTGTACACTTCTTGTCATTTCAGTGTCTAAAATTCAAGCATCAGTTAATGTAGAGTAAAAAATTAGAAACTTCTAGAGGACCTGGCTGCTCAGAGTCTGCAGAGTCCCAAAATTAAACCATCTAAAAAAGAATGGCCTAAATAATCTAGCTCAGAATTAAGTTCCAAATGTTTGCAGAGCACAGAAGTACTTCAGTGACAATACAAAAATGCAGGGAGTAACCGACTATTCCAACTATCTATCTGTGCAGATATCATCATCCATCTAAATTCACACAGAGGGCGCTCCTTCTTCCCCAGCCCAGCTACTACAGCTCCAATTCCTGCTCAGACCAACAGGGAAAGAGAAGGCTTCCCTCCACAGGATGGATTTGATAACCTCAGGTGATTAGATCATCTCAAAATGCCTCATGTTTTTATTTTAGCAGGGTCCTGCCTGCTCCTGCTGCTGGTCCTGTCAAATCTGCTCCTGTGCCAAGGCAACGTATGCCAGTCCTGCGGTCCTGATGTATTTGCCATCCCCCTGAATTTCCTTAGAAAAACATTTAGCCGTGTCTCCAGGCTGTCCCATGACATGCATATCCTTTCTACAATAATGTTCAATGAGTTTGTAACTACTGTGGTGGTGGTGGTTTAGATGCTAAGTCATGGCCGACTCTTGAGACCCCATGGACTGTAGCCCACCAGGCTCCCAGAAGGTACCTTCGTGTAAGTGACTGGGCCATGCTGTCCTTTCAACAAGAGGGCTGCATCAGCCAAACTTCAAATAACACACTCTGTAGGTTAAAGCTGCCGTCAGCTCATAAGATGTGCAAATCGAAGAAAGGAACAGTTTTGTGAAATATCAAAGACTCCTAAGAAGTGCAATACATTTTTCCATTTCCTTTCATTCATTTTTTCTTTAAATTTCTAAAATAAATGATTTTGTATTTGTCAGCTAGGAATGCCATAAAAGAATACAATAGACTCAGTGGAATAAACAACAGAAATTTGTTTCCTCACAGCTCTGGGGACTAGAAGTCCCAGATCAGGGCACCAGCAAGGTGCGGTTCTGGTAAGAACTCTTTCTTTCCAGGATGGCTTCTCCGTGCGTCCTCACACCGGGTGGCAGGTGGGGAAGAGAGACAGAGAAAAGGACACAAAGACACAGAAACAGAAGAGAAAATTCTCTGGTGTTTCGCTTCATGGAGACACTAAACCTATTGGATGAGTCTTCCACCCTAAGAGCTCATTTAACCTTAATGGGCTTTGCTGGTGGCTCAGATGGTAACGAATCTTTGCACAATGGGAGGGACCTGGGTTCTATCCCTGGGTCTGTAAGATTCCCTGAAGAAGGGAACGGCAAGCCACTCCAGTATTCTTGCCTGAGAAATCCATGGACAGAGGAGTCTGGTGGGCTATAGACCATGGTGTGCCAAAAAGTCGGAACCCTTTTCAAAACACAGTACTTTGGCAGTACAGGCTCTAACACACGAATTTGAAGAACACACATTCAGTCCATAGTACTACCTGACAGAAAGCACTTTTATTTTGGATTGGGGAAAAAGAAGCATGTTGATTTTCTGGTCCTTCAGTGTCTCTCTGGGCTTTCTTCTCCAGGCTCAGAGTAAATAGCCAATAAATGAGAACTGCTCTGCAGGAACTCGGTGGATGGAACATGTTAAACAAAGCTGAATCCTGGTCACAAAAATGATTATTGGTAGTTTTTTTAATGCTACAAATTATTGCTTTAAGATTTGCAGTGAATAGGTTTGGAGCTACATAGAAGGGGAGTTTACAATTGGACACAATTATTCTTTTTCAGATGAAGGTATATGAAAGTTGTATTTTAATTCTTTTAGGTCAATCAAGGAGCACACAGTAGAACAGACAGCTAATAAAAGGCGGTGCTAAAGACTTCTATTAAATTCACGTAGTTCTTTGTACTCACTAGTTTTTGTTTCATCCTCCATTTTTGACTGTCCATTTTTTCCCACCTCTTCCAAGTAATCTCTTCAAATGTTCATAACTTCCGCTAAGAGATTAGTTTTTCTCTTTCAAAGTGTTAGCTAGATTTTTCTAATCTTATTATTCTCAGTCCATTGCTTTTTATTTCCTATAACTTTAGGCCATGCTTTTCTGATGTACCATTTTGTCACCTTAAACAGCATTGTATTCTGCACCTGGGATGAACACTACGCTTTTTGGTGAGCGGATTCAGAGATGAGACAAAGTCATTACTCTATTACTCCCTATAAGGGAATATATTGGCTCTAACCCACAGTAAACAAGAGATTAAATGGTTAAATATATGTGCATCCATGCATTCTAAGTCACATCAGTTGTGTCTAACTCTTTGCAACCCTACTGACGTAGCCCAAGAGGCTCCTTTGTCCATTGGATTCGCCAGGCGAGAGTCCAGGAGTGTGGTGCTGTACCCTCTTTCAAGGGATGCTCCTTACCTAGGGATCCAACCTGAGGCTTCTTATATCTCCTGAATTAGCAGGAATGCTCTTTACCACTACCGTTACCTGGGAAGCACCAAGTATTGGTACAAAAGTACTATATATGGTTCAAATACTAAAAAAAAATAAAAAAATAAAAAGATAATGATAAAATAGAGAAGGGAAAATTTGAGCTTAGAAAAGTTAGATGTAAAATCATTTTTATAGAGACAATGTATAGAAAAAGTAGGAAAAGAATGACTTTCACATTCTGTGATGCCCCCCCGTTAAAAAATTACACATCTATAAAACATGTTAATGTTCTGGTAATGGGTTCATCTACTGAATGCCCAACATCCCTAACTAATTGCCTGATCACTTCCAGGATGAAAAGTATTCCCAGAGTATACCAGAGTATATCAATGCCACCAACGACTGCCACACCAATTCAATCCATGCTCCAGAAGAAAGAGAAAAAGTCCAACAGATGAACGTGAGTCTTTCACCTGGGTTTTTCACCAGATCAAATGAGACAGTATGTAGCTTACCAAGTTTCCAATTATTAGAGGTAATGGTAACTGTACATGCAGGAAATGGTGGAGGATCTGTAAGCAGTTGAAGAGAAATTATATTATGCAGTTGATGAAGCTTGAGCGAAATCAAGGGATGACTAAAGATCTGTAGCAGCAAAATAAATAACAGATCTATAAATTGTCCATGCAGACAAGTTTAGTTCAAGCAATGCATTAGACATAGGATTGCAGCTATTATTCTGCACAAAAACATGAAATGAATGGGAACTACCATGTGTAAAACATAAGATTGCAAAATTCCTGAATATTTAAGAAACACACCCCAGTTTTGAGTAGTCCCTGTTACTAGTGACTTGTATGTGGGAGTCCTATACTGCACCACTCGAGCCAGCGTGTCTGCCTTTCAAGGCTCTCCTGATTCTGCTTCTACTTCAAAGACACCTCCTTTATTCATCATTCTCAATGACTCCTCTGTCACCTTTTATTTTTAATTTGTAAGTTTCCCCCACAATGGCCTATGTAACATTGCTTTGCTTCTCATGGCCGCATCAACTGCCTCTGTTCTGAGGACAACACAGGTTACATATCAAGCCTCAGTGATTACTGGCAGCTCCAAATTTTCACCGTTATAATCTCTCCTTTCCGATTTCCTGCATTTTCCTTTTCCTAACATTATTTAAAATATTTTGACATGCATCCCCCCTTAAAATTCTATCTTTTCTCTCTACAACTTTCTTAACGATACCAGCATTCTTTCCCTCTGTTAAGGGCATAAATCATGAGGATGATCAAGTAAAGGAAAAGTTCAAAATGGAGGAGGACGAGGGATTTTTCAATAAGCTTGAATTTAAAGTTTATTGAGAGTTACTACATGGCCATACGTTTTACTAAGCACTTTATGTACATTACTATATTTCATCCTACACAGTCCTCTGTTCTTTACCACTAAAACAGTTCATGGCTGTAAACAAATCAAGCATATTAACTAGTGATCTTCAGCCCCCTGGGATTTTCATGCCCAATTCTAATAGTAGTGAACCTGGGGGGGAAACCCTACATTGTGAATCCCACTGATGCTGTTACTAAAGACAAAGCTGTGCCATTTTCTGCCCAGACATGTGTCAACAAGACATACTCTTCTGATACAAGCATGGGGGCTGGTGTTGGGATCAACTGAGGAAAGAAAGCCTGTTTAGGAATGTCATGTCTTCTTCATTGTCTCTTTGTTGTAATATCAAAAAACAAATTACCGATGAAAAATCAATATGAATGACTCATCTGATTCATTAATACGAAAGTATCATTGGGTTACAATGATATGGGCACAGGTAGAATGTCTCTTTCCTAGGTCAGGTAATGCAGGCACATACTGACTTGTCATAAAGTACTTAGATTTCTCTCACACAAATATACAAACATAAAAGAACTCACTGTGTGGGTGGTAGAATTTCAGAGGAAATAAGAATCTTCTTCATGTTATAAATTAGAACTCATCAGAAGAATCAGTGCCTAAAGTAACCCAGATTTTTAATAATTCAGTGAAGTGTGAGCCAATGCTTACATTTTATCATTTTGCAACTTTGACTACCTTCAAAAATCTCTGCATACACATAAGAATAAACAGAAGCCTTGTAGCACAGCTGCTCTGAGCAAAGATCGCATGTTACAAAAACCATTGAATTATCAATATTTTAATGAGACTGTTTCTTATGTTTGCTTAGAATGAAGACCTTACTAAGTGGATACTCATCTTACAGTTCCTCTGGAAAGGTCCTCTGTATGATCTAGTCCATGAACTGTACTTTGAGAAAGACTTCTCAGATACTATCCTATCAAGTGCCAGAGAGAATTTAAAAATATTTTTCAAACTTGAAACAATCTTAAAGAGGCGATTCAGCCAGGTGAGCATCCTGCAGCTGGCTTTCTTGCTTTTTTGATGACTCTGTAATGCATAAGGGGATTTGAAATATCTCATTTTGTAAGAAAAAGATTCATGACTTCTATATGCTAGACTGCTACTACATAAAGCAAGAGCCTAGTCATTCATAGTGATGGATTCTACTGTAAAGGAATCAGAATTTCACTGCAATTTTTGTCATGTGCAGCCTTCCCTGCATTGCACACAATTCCACCAAAAGCTTGCCTCTTCCTGGGCACAGGTGGTTGAAATATTATCAAGATTCAGAGAACTAGAGAACAGAATTTGGAAGCTCAGCATTTTCCTCAAAGTATCCCAGGACATCAGCTATTGAATTTCCACTTGTCTTTTTCTCTGTTCTTCTCAAATCAAAGGATGAGAGTGGGAAGGAAGAAATGAGAAAGTTAAAATTAAACTTGAGTTATGTTTCCACTTTTTAGATTCCTTATTGTTTTCTCAAAGGCTGGGTCCAAAATCCATATCTAGAGAGTTTTCTATTTGTATGTGTTCCCCAAATCTTAATTTATAATTACAAGGGACAAAGATAAGCAAATAAAAATAAAATGCATAAAAAGTCATTTTCTTTTGGGTATTCAGGTTGTTGATCCAGTCAGATCGAAGTTGATTGAGAATCCCATTTTCTGGTCAGGATATGGATCCCTGGTCTCCAGCGATGAAGATGTACGTCTTTCTCCATTTTATAAGCTGTTGAAGTGCCTGAGCAGGGATTCACGTAAAGTTGACATGTACACCAAGATCCTGGCGTGCCGAATCAGCGAAGAGTGCTAAATCCACATCCATCCCATCCAGCTCTAAGACGGTCCTAATGATCTTTCCCATAGCAAGCTTCTTTGAAATTTACAGCTTTTCCATACATGTTCTATGAAATGGGTCTCCTCTTCAAAAAATAAACACAGACTCTGTAGAGATGTCAAAATCTAAGAGGGTAGTTTGTTAACATTCTTATTTTCATTTAATCAAACATCAAAAGAAAATCCGCCCCTACAATTGAGAGAATGAAGCTCCTATTAAAATTAGTCACAAATAGCAGAAGCTGGCATTACAAAGAAGACCATTAAGAGATTGCATAAGAATCACAGAAAATTATTCTGGGTCAAGTTATGAGAATCAAAGTATTAGACAATCGTTCATGGTTCTGGTCATACTACCAAGAAGACTGAGTCCTCAGGATTCTTTATGAAAGCCAGCCACGAACTGTCAGCCCACTGTCACAGTGTTACACCAGACAGGATCAGTGCTTCTCAACTTTGTACAAATAGCATGAGGTTTACTGAACTGTCTAAAGATTGTTAGGATGCTGTCTTAGTCCTTCTGGGTTGCTATAACAAAATATCACAGACTTATAACAATGGGAATGGATTTCCACTGCGTGGTCATGCAGGGTCCTTTTGGTCTCACACTTCTTATTGTATCCTCAAATGGGGGGAAGGTCTCGGGAGGTCTGTGTGTCTCTTATACATAAAAGCACTCATCTCATTGAGGAGGCTCCATCCTTATAATTCCATCACCTTACAAAGGCACCACCTACGGATGCTATAACCATGGGAATCAGGATTTCATCATATGAAATTTCTGGGGGACACAGAGGTTGAGAAAATAGCAGATAGAAATGTGAACTGGCTTCATCCTCCTCCAGCGGCTGTCTTCACCCACACTCCACTGCATCCCCATTTTCTGCATCACCTTGCAACCGTTCCATACATTCTATCACTCTGGGTTTCACAAGGCCAGGTTAGTCAACTGTCAACTCCATCTCATATTCAGCCTATTCAATGTTTCCCTCTCTCCTGCTGAGGCCCAGGTGACCTACCAGGAAGCATCAATGTGTCCATTTCTGCAAGGTTTCTTCTCTCTCCCTCTCTGGATCTTCATTCCTTGGGGATGTTGGAACACGGCAGATGGTAAGGAGATGGGAAATTTCTGATATCACTGATTTACATGGTGCTGTTGTAGCCTTCTCTTGGTCCAGACAGACTGATCTGAAATTCCCCCGGACTGACAAGTGTTTCTCTTGTGGGGGATCCTTGTGATTATCCCGGACATTCACAAGTTGGGGATCCCCAATGCCATAGTTTCCTTTTTAATCAGGGGAAATGTTCTGGTACCCACAGCTCACCACCTGTAGTCATCACCAGAGCCTCTCTGTCTCCCTCACTCTGCAAGCACCATCTGGAGAAAATTAAGTAGCTCACCGTCAGCTGCCTACTAGCTGACCCACAGGAAACCCATGTATCATAAACACTCTGAACAATTGAATGGCAGAAATACTGGCGTGCATCTGTCCCCTGCTTGGGGGCTCTGGACAATTGTCCAGCTGATCAGAAAGCTGGATTCAAAAACACATTTATCTGAGAAGTGAGATACCATTCTCTCTTTTTTTAGAGTAACTATCCTAGTCAGTAATTATTTGGCCTTACAAACATGATCTAGTAGGTCCCAGAATTATAAAATCCTCCAAATAGACTGAGTCTCTACTGAGACTGGAGCAATGTGACTGGATTTGGGTTGCTCAGCTTGTTCAACAGCCTCTAGACAACCTGGGAAGAGGGCCAATCTCTTGACTGGCTCTCCTAAGAAATCAGTGATTTTGCTGGGCTGGTTGTGCTGCATCTTTAGGGCTTTAACAGTAATTCCTAGTAAACAAAATATGGGAAATCAAAAGATAGAAGGGAAAGGGGGATGAAAAAGAGAGAAGGAAGAGAAAGACAGAAGGAAGGAAGCGCAGCAAAAGGAAAGTGAGTCAAGGACTTGGGTAGTGAAGGATGTAAAGATGTTAGAACACTGTATATATATGTGTATATATATATATATATATATATATATATATATATATATCCAAATATCTCATATTCCCTTTTATTTCCATTTTTTCTTCTCTCCTCTATTTCCTTAAGTTGTCCTTTATATTAGGAGTCTGTATTATTGTTACCAGAGATGTTACTAGAAATGTTGTTACTAGGGATATTACTAGAGATGTTGTTCTAGAGATGAACAAAGCATGGCAACTCTTCAGGGCAGAATCCAACCAAATCATGTTCTTTTAGACAAAGACACCTTTCACCCACATACAGGAACACTGTCCACCAAAACCAACCTCTTCCCTCATAGCCAGGTTTAGTGTTTCTTGAGTCCTGCCCCAGCCTCTACCTGGGATGGCCCAAACCTTTCAGAACATGACAGAATACTCTGCCCCAAGGCAATCTATCAATACTTCGTTGGCTCCTTCATGCATGTGAAGTGTCAGCTTTCTTGTATTTTCACTTTCTTCTTCCAAAAGGTAAAAGACCTTGAAAAAACCTTGTAAGCACTTTCTAAGTAATTTACTGCCCAAAATATCTAATTCTATTGTGTTACTAGCTTACCTTTCTTTCCTTCAATGTCTAGATATTTCCAGCAGAGAGGATGGTATTTATTTGAGGGAAAATTTGGCAATAAGAGGGACAATGCAGTTGGAGGAAACATACACTCACCAATAGGCCACACACATCTTCATGTATTTGTCTCTTATAAAATTTATTTCAAGCATGAATTTAGGACTTTACACCAAGAACAGAGGTGGCAACATTGAGAATGCTGTCCTTGCTTGACAGTTTCATATAAAGTGAATATTGTAGATTTCAGACAATATTGAACAGAGCCGTAGATATTCTATAGAGTCAGTCAGGAATAGCCAAAGAGGGGATATTTGGACAGTATTTAACAATCACTCCCTTGCCATCCAGAAAGCTTTGATTTTCCCCCCTTTTACAGATGTCCATATAAAATCACATTTGAAGAAATGGCTCTGCTATATCAGGAATAGTAGCAGTGGTTACCGAAGGGAAACAAACAAATGAAGAACTTTTGAAGTTTACTGACCTTATAGATTAGTAAGTCAGATATCATGGATACAGTGATGACTTAAACTGAGGTTTGAAAAAGTCTCTATTTGCCAGATGCAGGCCCTCCACTTGTGGAGAAGGAGATGGTGATATAAACAGACAAATTACCATATTGCATGGTAGAGTGAAGAAGAATAAGATGTGATGCCAACATGTTGCTACAGTAGATTGAGGTAAAGCTAGGAGAAATCTGAATGTGTCATAGGAGTGATGTAAACGGGATGGGTTTATGATGGAGCTTTGAAAGGTTGATGGGATATTGATGTGCAAAAATAGGAAACCAGTATATCTGTCGATTCATTTAGGATCATCTTATGAAGGAAGGATCTCTGACATGCTAGATCAAGGCAACTGAGATATTAATACATAGAGCATTATAAGGTATCAGTGAATAATCAAGTCTGACAAAAACACAAGAAATGTTCACTTTTTACCATTCATGTTGTATCTCTCCTGATTATGCTCCCATGATATACTGTATATATTATTGTAGGGTTAGAATGGAGAAATACTTGAATGGATTTTTATGCATTTGGGAGAATCACATATGCCACTTTGGAGAGTTTGTCTTCATTCTACAAAACAACAAGAAACCAAGAACATTTAGTCCAAGAGAGCTGAATGTCCAGAATTGGAAAAGAGAAACTTTAAAATGTGGATTGAGGAGTTGTGGCTGTTGGTGCTGGTAGAGAAAAAGAAAGAGAGCAGAAAGAGCTGGGGATATCATGACACTAAAAATCAAGGAGGACTCTGCCAAGTGAAAAGAGGCAAAGGATGTGAGAGATACAGGAAATGAAATAGACCTTGACCAATCCTTCATGTCTGTTCTTCTCACTCTATATTCTCACTTATGGATAAAGCTCTATAAATGCCATTTCTTTTCCCTGGATGACCCTCGTTCTTTTACCTCATTAGTTCTCTTACATCTTTCAGATCTCAGTAAAAACCACTTCCACAAAGCAGCCTTTCCTGATTCTGACATAGCTCAGGCCTCCTTGTTATGAGGACATATGGCATTCTGTGCTTTTCCCTCTTGACACGTGTCCCAATTGTGGTGCAACATCTAACTTTGAAATTGACCTCATTTCTGTTTATTTATTAAAATTTAAGTCCTAATTTACAAAGTCCATATTGGTGCTCTTCACTACTGTCCATTCTTTGCATCCAACAGGGCTTCGTTATGTGTTTGTTCAATGAAACACTTTTACACGTGCAGAGTAAAATTCCAGTGAATTCTGATGCTGCTCTCACAGCATACAGTGAACTAAAACCAATGAGGTCTTTTCTTCCCACCCAAACCCTCATACACTGATTATTTGGACATAATTACAGAGCTAGAACTGTGGGGCTTCCCTTGTGGCTCAGCTGGTAAAATCTGCCTGCTATGTGGGAGGTCTGGGTTTGATCCCTGGTTTGGGAAGATTCCCTGGAGAAGGGAAAGGCTACCCATTCCAGTATTCTGGCCTGGAGAATTCCATGGACTGTATAGTCCATGGGGAAACAAGTCGGACACGACTGAACGACTTTCATTTTCACAGAACTTTGGATGCATTTGCTTTTAATTGTTACCCTATTAGAAGGAAAGTACTGGATGTTTAGTCTTTTATTCCACATACACTAGCCCTCACAGTTTCCTGTCCTAAGATAATGTGATAATTGAGTCACTGACTAAAAGTCTGAATAGGACAGAACTAGAGACAGTGCTCTGAACCTGCCACTTGAGTCTACTTTTTACCATAGTGTTCTTAACTTCACTAGAGGAGTTCAGTTTCTTAACTATACTCTCTGATCATGACAGATATAAATACTTTAAGGAGAACTTACAAATCAAATATTCTTACATTGTACACAAGCACCTAATCCTTCTTAGAAGGTACAAGAGAAATTCCCCTCCTTGATGAATTGTTACCTACTTTTCCTAGATGAAAGTACCATCTTCCTCCTTATGGCTTCCTAATTTCATTCTTACCATTTTTATCTGCCTCTCCACATTCTGACTTATATTATAGTTAATTATCTGAGCAACACCAATCCCCACTCCTTTAATTCAGTTCCCCTGGAGCTACATGGGTACGCCAACTGCCCTGAGTTACTTTTCATTGAGTATTGAATGTGGCAGTAAATGACCAGCCATTTGTTCTTTCTGAGGTAAATATTATAATTAAAAACAAATAGCCAGCCTCTGGTATTTTGGATAAACTGACAACTGGACAAAATCTTAACTGCTCTTCCAGATAAAATTTCCCTTTGTGTTAATGTCTTTCTTTTAGAGAGAACTTGCATTCTAGATAGTGTTCAGTTAAATAGAGACAGGACTTATATGTTAGCTGGAAAAAAAAAAACAAAACAAAACACTGTTGCAGGAAACAAAAGTAGACAAATCACTCATGTTCTGTATACTTCAAGATCCATTTTATTAAGAGCTGGCAGCTCAGACAGTAAAGAGTCTGCCTGCAGTACAGGAGACCTGGGCTCCATCCATGGTCAGGAAGATCCCTGGAAGAAGGCATGTCAATCCACTCCAGTGTTCTTGCTTAAGGAATCCCCATGGACAGAGGAGCCAGGTTGGCTGCATTCCAAGAGGTCATCAGACCATGCTGTCATAAAGTGTTGGACACGATGGAGCAACTACACATAGCAAACTTCTCAAGTTGACATACTGACATTGAGAAACAGTTTCTCTCACTCGTGTGCTTAACTACAAATCCTGCTTTTCAATGGAAGATCAAAGATAAAAGTAATATTCCATAACAGTGAAGTAATTGTTTCTATCAATGATTTGTTCTTAAAGGTAAGCTAGAGAAATACATTATGAGATAGAGCAGATAATGAGAAGGATAAGGGATCCAAGCAGGGAAGCTGCTCAACCAATCTATAATTTTATTTTCGGAAAAAAGAACAAACCTCAGTTTGGAATTATGTTTTATACAGAGATTTGCATGATCTTTGGAAAGGTAAAGGATTTTCTGGTCTAATTTTCCTTTTCCAGTTGAGAAAACCAAGCCATAGAGAGTGAAGATATGTTTTCCAAGTCAAAGAGCAGTTATGCTAGGATTCTGATGGGAACCTGGTGACAGGCCTTAGGGTCCAGTTGCTTCATCTTTAGGCTGACAGACTGGAGATGGGGGTACCAGTAATGGTGACATCTTTAGGCTGAACTGCTTTTATTTTGAGAAACTTCTTTCTTTGCTCTTAAGGCCTTCAACTGATCACATAATTCCACAATCTATAGGTTTCAATGTTAATTTCCTCTAAGAAAATATGTTCCCAGGTGAGCATGTCATAGAACTGCAATTTGAAAGAAATGTACAATTCTATGGGATATGTTACCATGTGCCACTTTATTTGGAATTGAATATCTATGCTACCTCTTCCACATTCATGACCTTGGAAGGGAAACAAGATGGACATTTTTTTTTCCCCCCACTTAATCATGTCCTGTGTTTTAGTGCATGCAGACTGCTGTTACAAAATGCCAGAGGCTGGGTTGTTTATAAACCACGTTATTTGTCACTGTTCTGGAAGCTAGAATTCCAAGATCAGGGTGCCAGCATGGTTGAGTGAGTGAGGGCCTATTCCAGGACATATTTCTTTCTTTTTTTTGTCTCTCTTTTTTTTTTTTTTTTTTATTAGTTGGAGGCTAATTACTTCACAACATTCCAGGACATATTTCTAAATAGAAGGAATGAGCAAGTATTTCAGGCCTCTTTCACAAGAGCCCTAATTCCATTCATGTGGGCTCTGCCCTTATGGCATAATCATTTTCCAATGGTCCCACCTCCTGAAATCATCACTTTGGGGATTAGGTTTTCAATATATGAATTTTGGAAGAACACAATCATTTAGACCATGGCACCCAATGAGGAAACTTATTTGTCTGAGGTAACCCAGTGCCTCATGCATACTGAATGCTCTGTGGTGCTGATAGGAAGCCGAGGACTAAGGATATTGAATAAGGACCAGCAGCCTCAGGTGGAGGGTCTGAGATGGCAAACTCCTTGATGGATTTCACAACAATAAATGAGTATCTCCAGCGTCTTCCTTGGTTATCAGTCATTGAGGAATCCCTCCCTCCTATATATGTTCTTATTTGAAACGTGAGTTAATTACAGAGTTCTTAGACAAAGTACCAATAGCCCAACAAGATAATATGAAAACTATGCATATGAAGAAAAGGGCCTTTGACAGATACAAATTTCAGAGTGGAGAGTCCTCAAGACTTTTTCACTTCAGATAGCAATTACAAGTTTGGGGATCTCCCAAGACCATTCTTGGGTTCCAAAATCAACTAGGACTCCAAAAGATCACTGAAAGCTGTTATACATATGGTTATGGTTTATTCCAGATCTTTAATTTTTTTAATTCATTTTTTATTTTAGCTGAAGTATAATTGATTTACAATGATATAAATGTCAGTTTTTGTTGAACAGTGAATAACTTGTATATCTTATTTAGATTCTTTTCTCATGGAGCAACAGACATGTTCCAGAAAGGAAAAGGAGTATGTTAAGGTTGTATACAGTCACCTTGCTTATCTAACTTATATATCGAGTATATCACTAGAACCGTCAGGTTGGATAAAGCACAAGCTGGAATCAAGATTGCTGGGGAAATATCAATAACCTCAGATATACAGATGACACCACCCTTATGGCAGAAAGAGAAGAAGAACTAAAGAGCCTCTTGATGAAAGTGAAAGAGGAGAGCAAAAAACTTGGCTTAAAGCTCAACATTCAGAAAAGTAAGATCATGGCATCTGGTCCCATCACTTCATGGCAAGTAGATGGGGAACTGGACAGTGGCCAATTTTATTATTTTGGGCTCCAAAATCACTGAAGATGGTGACTGCAGCCATGAAATTAAAAATGCTTACTCCTTGGAAGGAAAGTTTTGACCAACCTAGACAGCATATTAAGAAGCAGAGACATTACTTTGTCAACAAAGATCTATCTATTCAGGGCTATGGTTTTTCCAGTGGTCATGTATGGATGTGAGAGTTGGACTATAAAGAAAGCTGAGCACTGAATAATTGATGTTTTTGAACTGTGATGTTGGAACAGTCTCTTGAGAGTCCCTTGGACTGCAAGAAGATCCAACCGGTCCATCCTAAAAGAGATCAGTCCTGGGTGTTCATTGGAAGGACTGATGTTGAAGCTGAAAGTCCAATATTTTGGCCACCTGATGCAAAGAGCTGACATATTTTAAAAGACCCTGATGTTGGGAGATATTGAATCCAGGAGAAGAAGGGGGTAACAGAGGATGAGATGGTTAGGTGGCATCACAGACTCAATGGACATGAGTTTGGGTAGACTCCAGGAGTTGGTGATGGACAGGGATGCCTGGCATGCTGTGATTCATGGAGTCGCAAAGAGTCAGACATGACTGATCGACTGAACTGAACTGAACTCAAGTAGGTCATTACAGAGAGTTGAGTAGAGTTTCCTGTTCTATACAGTAGGTCCTTATTAGTTATCTATCTTATATATATATATATATATATATATATATTAGTGTGTATACATCAATCCCAATGTCACAATTCATCCCTCCCTTTTTGCACCTGGAACCATAAGATTATTTTCTGCATTGTGACACTCTTCCTGTTTGTAAATAAGCTGATTTGTACCATTTTTTAATATGCCACATATAAGTGATATCATATGCATTTGTCTTTCTCTGTCTGACTTACTTCACTTGGATGACATTATCCAGGTCCATCCACATTGCTTCTGATAGCATTATTTTGATCCCTCTTATGGCTAAGTAACATTACATTGTATATCTGCACTGCATCTTCTTTGCCCATTTCTCTGTTGATGGACATTTAGGTTGCTTCCATGTTCTGGCTATTGTAAACGGTGCTGTAATGAACAGTGCTATGCTTAGTCATTTAGTCATGCCCGTCTCTTTGCGACCCCATGGTTTATAGCCTGCCTGGCACCTCAGTCCATGGAGGTAGTCCCTGTGGACAATAATAGGCAAGAAGATTGGAGTGGTTTGCCATCCCCTCCTCCAGGGGATCTTCCCACCCAGGAATTGAACCCAGGTCTCCTGCACTTCAGGCCGATTCTTTACCATCTGAGCCACCAGGGAAGCCCTGATGAAGCAAGGAACACTGAGGTGCATGTATCTTTACAAAGTATGATTTTCTCTTGGTATATATCCAGGGGATTGCAGCATTTTAAAAGATACAGATAAAAAACTGCCCAGGAAAAGGCATTTAGGTCAAAGGAAATGTGAAACATGGAACTTTGGTTTCCTCTTCTCAGGGTGTCATGGGCAGCTTTGTGTTCCTAGCACCGATGTGCTGGCGTTGAGCACTTGCAGACATGGGAGCTCATTGTAGGCTCCATGTCCAGAGTTTTTACTGGGGCTCCATCACCAAGGCATGACTGATGGTCCATATAGCTGATCTCAGGCTCAAACATCTCTAGAGATTCAGCTGATACTGCATGACCAAATTCCC
This sequence comes from Cervus canadensis, assembly GCF_019320065.1. NCBI lineage: Eukaryota > Metazoa > Chordata > Mammalia > Artiodactyla > Cervidae > Cervus > Cervus canadensis. The sequence goes on from NC_057413.1 coordinate 17,048,542, forward strand.
CATCCTGAATCACATCATTCTTGTGGCCCAAAGTTTTTATTCTAAATCACACTGCTGACATGTCTATCAGGCTTACCCAAGACCCTCACATAAAGAAAAGCACTATTTTCAGTGTCAACCTTTGACACTTTTAGTCACTCTTTGTCAGATGAATCAACCTAAGGGTTTAGAGAGGCGCTCCAAGGAAACAAGGGCAAAATCCAGATTTCCGTTTGGATGAGGCTGAGTCCTTCACAACACAGTCGGGTGGCTAGTTTTGCTTGACAAGTCTCCCTCGTTGTAACTTCACAATAAGAAAATGTGAAGTGACAAACATTGGTCAAGTATTTATCTTCTTCTGGTCTTTCTCTGAAATGTTTTTTTTTTTTTTGCATTATCTTCATTAATTCTTATGCAACTCCATGAGGTGGACGCTAGTTTGAATGGCATTATGGAGAGAAGCAAAATAATGCTTGTCTAAAGACTCAGGGCTAGTGAGTGATGGAGTGGGAGTATGTACAAGGGCTACAGGACTCCAAGGTTCATACTGAAAGCCACTATGTTGGAAAGATACCAATAATTATTTTTTTAGCGGTTTTAAGTTTTTTGGTTGCGTTGATGAGGGGCTATTTTTTTTTTTTTTTACCATTTTTATTTTTTGTTTGAGAGGCTGAGGGGCTAATTATCCACTGATAACTACTTAATTATTAATCCTTTTGCTTAAGTGATATTTAAGCATCAAAAAAGTCTCCATTTTGTCTTTCTCGGTAGATACTGCAAAGTTTTTTTTTTTCCCCTATGTAGACAACAACATATATAAATCAAATGTCATGAATCGTGACTAGCAAGCAGAGTATTGTTTGAGACAGAACTGGCAAATAAAACTGTATGATATTTAAAGTATACATGAGAATTTGATAGATGTATATATTATTTTTTAAATTTAGTTTTAATTGGAGTATAATTTCCTTAAAATGTGTTGTACAATGATGTGAGTCAGCCATAAGTGTACATATACCCCCTTCCTCTTGAGTCCCCCACTCGCACCCCGTCCCGCTTCTCCAGGTGGTCACACAGACGGGGTGAGCTTCCTGTCTCATACAGACACTGCCCGCCAGCTGTCTGTTAACATTTTACAGATGGTAATGTACTGTGTTTCAATGCGACTCTCTCAGCTCAACTTGCCCTCTCCTCCCCTTTGTGTCCACAGACATGTTCTCTGTCTGTGCCTCCTTTCGTGCCCTGAAAATAGGATAACCAGTGCCATTTTTCTGGATTCCATATATACATTAACATACAGTATTTGGTTTTCTCTTTGTGACTTACTTCACTCTACACAACAGGCTGTAGGTTCATCCACCTCAGCTCAAGTGACCCAAATTCGCTTCTTTTTAAGGTTAATTAAAATTCCGTTGTATAGATGTACCACAACATCTGTATCCATTCCTCTCTCAGTGCATGTCTACATTGCTTCCATGTCCTGGCTATTGTAAACACTGCTGCAGTGAATTTTGAGGTACACATGTCTTTTTGAATTATGGTTTTCTCAGGGTATATGCCCAATAGTAGAATTTCTAGGTCATATGGTAGTTTTGCTAGGACTTCCCTGATGGCTCAGCAGCTAAAGAATCTGCCTGCGATTCAGGAGAGATAGGCGATGTTTCAATCCCTGGGTCGGAAAACTTCTCTGGAGGAGGAAATGGCAACCCACTCCAGTATACTTGCCATTTCTACCTACCCCTCTGCCATAGTGCTGACCCTCATTTACATATGTATTAGAAAAGATTTTTCACTTTCTATTAACTTAAGTAACATAGCTATCATCTGACATGTTTACCTTTTATTTTTTGAAGAGAACACAGGTAAGTTCCACTCTCTTCAGTTCAGTTCATTTCAGTCACTCAGTCGTGTCCGACTCTTCGCGACCCCATGAAACACAGCGTGTCAGGCCTCCCTGTCCATCACAAACTCCCGGAGTTTACTCAAACTCAAGCCCATTGAGTCGGTGATGCGATCCAGCCATCTCATCCTCTGTGGTCCCCTTCTCCTCCTGCCCCCAATCCCTCCCAGCATCAGGGTCTTTTCCAATGAGTAACCTTGACCAGTCCACTCTCTCAGACAGCACCAATTATACAACACAATTTTATCAGTTATAGTCATCATGCTACACATTAGATCCTCAGACCTTATAATTCTCATATGTTAAAATGTATAAATTTTTCCAAATCTGTTCCTATTTTCTCCACTCTCCAAGCCCTGGCAATCACTTTCCTACTGCATTTCTGAGTTTCACATTTTTTTTTTTAGATTCCTTACATTTGAGATTATACTGTATCTGTCTTTCTCTAGCTTGTTTCACTTTGCATTAGGCCCTCCATGCTGCCACTAATGGAAAAATGTGTTTCTTTCTTAACGGCTAAATAAAACTCATATATATATATATATATATCACATCACATTGTTTTAATCTCTTCACCTGCTGACAGATACTTAGATTGTTCCTATAATAGGTTGTTTCTGGGCTACTGTGATGGAGGAGGAAATGGCAACCCACTCCAGTACTCTTGCCTAGAAAATCCCATGGACAGAGGAACCTGGTAGGCTGCAGTCCACGGGGTTGCTAAGAGTCGGACATGACTTCACTTTCACTTTCACTTTTCATTTTCATGCATTGGAGAAGGAGATGGCAACCCACTCTAGTGTTCTTGCCTGGAGAATCCCAGGGAAGGGGGAGCCTGGTGGGCTGCCATCTATGGGGTTGCACAGAGTCGAACACGACTAAATGACTTAGCAGCTGCAGCAGCAGCAGCAAGCTACTGTCAATATTGATGCAGTGAATATGGGAGTACAGATTTCTCTTTGAGATAATTATTTCATTTCCTTTAAATATATATTCAGAAATGAATATATATCCAGAAGTGTGAAATTTTGTGAGAAACTTCCTGAAGGTATTCCATAGGAATTGCACCAATATACATTCCTACCAATAATCCATTAAAACCTCCATTTTCTACACATCCTCAATCACACTGATTTCTTACTTTTTGATAAAAGCCATTTAAACAGGAGTGAGGTGGTATGTGTTGTACTTTTGATTTGCACTTCCCTGATAGTGATGTTGAGCATCTTGTCATATACTTCTTGGGCATTCTGTATGTCTTATTTGGGGGGAAAATTGTCTATGCTATTAAAAAATAGCATGCATTGTGTATACTGTATTTGAATATATAAAACTCAGGTACCTACCCATACACCAAAATAAATTACAGAAATACAAATAATTCCATTTATAATTGCATCAAAAATACGTAGAAATAAATTTAAGCACGGTGTTGAAAGATCTACATATGAAAATATTGAAGACACTCATGAAAGAAAGTTTAAAAGACACAAAAGAAAACATGTTTCATATTTATTGACTGGCAAGAAAACAGACACACAGATCAACAGAGCAGAACAACAAAGCCAGAAAGAAACGTATACCCATATATTGTCGGTTAGCTTATGAAAAAGGAGCCAAGACTATCCAGTGGAGAAAGGACAAGCTTTTCAAAAATGGCACTGGGAAAACTGGATAGTGCTAGGAAAAAATGAAACTGTGCCCCTATCTTTTACCATACACAGAAATCAACTAAAAAGGGATTAAAAAGTTGAATTTAAGACTTTAAGTGATTAAACCCATAGAAGAAAACATTGAGGTAATCTTCTTGCCATTGGTCTTCGCAATGAGTTTTTGGGTTTCACACTAAAAGCAAAGGCAACAACTGCAAAAACAAACAAGTGGGACCACATCAAAGTCCAAAGAAAGGAAAATCAACAAAATCAAATGGTAATTTACAGATTGACAGAAGATATTTCCAAACCATATATTTCACAAAGGCTTAATATTCAATAATACATGAAACATACAACTCAAGGAGCAAAAACAACAAATAATCCAAATTTTTATTGGAGCATAAGAAAAGTAAGAGTTTCAAAAAAAAAAAAAAAAAGAAAGAAAAGTAAGAGTTTCAAAAAAAAAAGAAAAGAAAGAAAAGTAAGAGTTTCAATAAATCTGAAGATTAGACTGTAGATGAGAGACACAGCAAGGTTTTTCTGCTAGAACCACAAAAGCCTATGCCTTCCTGGCATTACTTACTTCATTTCCATTCACTTGTTTGAAAATTACAGTTCACAGTGTACATTCTCCAGTCAATAGAAATCACTCCACAGTGAGCTATAATATGTACTAAGAACAGCCTCACTGGGGGAAAAAAACAAAGCAAAATTAATATTTGCATACTTACTAATGCGGCATATCAAAAGGAAGGTAATTTCCAGAGTTGACCACTCCATTGTTTTCTATATTTCTTTTCAAAATTGAGCCACCTAGTAACGAAAATTAGTTAAGATTCCTCAATAATATATCGACAGAAAATCAGTTTTAAATGGGAGCATTAATGGATTATAATTTGGGGGTTATTGATTACTAGTGTTGTAACTACAGTGCTTTTGATTCTCCACTGCATCAGGTTAATAATTTATCAGAATATTAATAGCAACATAGGGACACATACTACTTGAGTTATAGCGAATAGAGAAAGACATAGAATATATTAGGAAAGAAGTGAAAGTATGGGAAGTCAGCAATGATAGTAAAGGACAGTATTGCCTTGAGAGGAAGGAAGGTTCTCGAAGTTTCTTGAAACACCAAGAATGAGCCAGATGTGAGGAATTAGCTTAATTTGTAAACCACAAACTCTACCAGAAGAAATTTAAATTCATAAAAATATTACAATGCTAAAAGTCACAATTTAGACAGAGAATAGGGTAGGTTAGGGTACATAGACATTCAAAACTCTCCATTGCTTAATGCATCAGACACTCAAGGACCACCCTCACTGAAGTCTTTCTCTATTGCTCAACCTACAGGTACCAGCATGGAGAAAGAGATAGCTCTACTCCACAGGCAATTGAACCCTACTTTTATGGCCTTGTAGATTTCCTTAAGAAGCATTGGATGCAGCAGATTTCCTCCATACCATCCCATCCAGCTGACTCCCCACGGTCAACAGTACTCCTCACCCTGGGATCATTCTGCAATCTCCATGGCTCCAGCTCCCAGCTTCCATGGACACCGGTGGACTTACAACCCTGTCCGAGGTATGAAAGTCAGCAGAATGGCTTGTCTACGTGGTTCTCACTCTGTTCAGATGGTCACAGATTAGTTAGTTCACTCCCCAACAGCTTCAAATGACTCCCCCCATTCCACTGGACAGCCATGGATGCGGGGATCTCTCCCCTGCCCTTCAGCTCCCTCAGCCCCAGGTGCAGGCTGGTCTCACATGCTCTCCTCCTTCTTTCCCCTTCGTCCTCGTCCCTTCTTTCCTTTGTCCTACTGAGTTCTGTATGGATTCGGATATTCCTTCTCAGTAGTCATGGAGTCCTGCCAGTATTCACCTGGTCTTCTGTGAGAACTGCTGTGTCTTTAAACGTTCTTGATGCATCCACCTGATGGGCATGAGTTTGAGTAAACTCCAGGAGTTTGTGATGGACAGGGAGGCCTGGCGTGCTGCGATTCATGGGGTTGCAAAGAGTCGGACACGACTGAACGACTGAACTGAACTGAACTGATGCATCGGTGGAGAGAGGTGTACCCCACTTCCACCTACCCCTCCGCCATCTTGTCCACCCCCATTTGTGCATGTATTAGAAATGAGTTTCCCTTTCTATTAAGTAACATTGCCATCACCACACATGTTTAACTTTTTCTTTTTGAGGAGAACACAGGTAAGTTCCACTCTCTTCAGTTGAGTCAGTCATTCAGTGGTTTTTGACTCTTTGCGACCCCATGGACTGCGGCACACCAGGCTTCGCTGTCCATCTCCGACTTCTAGAGCTTACTCAAACTCATGTCCGTTGAGTCAGTATGCCACCCGATGATGTCCACTCTCTCAGAGATTTTTTTTTTTTTTTGAGATTCCTTACAATTGAGATCATATTGTATTTTTCTTTCTCTGACTTAGTTTACCTAGTGTAATGCCCTCCAGTTTCATCCATGTTGTCATAAATGGAGGGATTTCTTTATTTTTCTAATGGCTAAATAATATTTACCTATATATGTTACATCACATTGTTTTAACCCATTCACCTGTTGAAAGATACTCAGGTTGTTCCTATATCAAGGCTACTGTGAATAATGCTGCAATTAACATGGGGATACAGATCTCTCTTTGAGAAAATGATTTCATTTCCTTTGACTGTATATCCAGAAGTGGGATAATGGATCACATAACAGTTCTCTTTTAAATTTCTTGAGGAAACTCCATAGTATTTTTCCATGGGACTTGCACCGGTATACATCCCTACCAACAGTGCATAAGCACTCCTTTTTCTCCACATCCTCATCAAGATCTGTCATTTTTTATATTTTTGGTACTAGCCATTCAAACAGGTACGAGGTGATATCTCTTGTGCTTTTGATCTGCATTTCCTTTGATTATTAACGATGCTGAGCATCTTGTCATATACCTCTTGACCATCTATATGTCTTAATTGTGGGAAAATATCTATTCTTTAAAGATGTAGCATACATTATGTCTACTATATTCCAATATACAAAACTCTATTGTCTACCTATATATCAATAATGAACTATCAGAAAGTTGAATAAAGTAAACAAGCACATTTACTACTGCATCACAAAAAGATGAAACACTTAGAAATAAACTTAAGCAAGGTGTTGAAAGATTTTATACAAAACCTTTAAGATACTGATAATAGAATTTAAAAAGAGCTAAAGATATACAAAGTTAGGTTGTCTATTCAATGCGTTTCTTGTGGTAGGATTTGTATTACTGTAAATTTCCCTCTCAGAACTGCTTTTGTTGCATCCTATAGATTTTAGATCATCATGTTTTCATTATTCTTTTTTTCTAGGAGTGTTTTGATTTCCCTTATTTCTTCAGTAGCCTGTTTATTATTTAGTAGTGTGTTGTTGAATCTCCATTTCTTTGTGTTCTTTAAAGGTGTTTTTTTCTTTTCCCCTATAATCTATATCTAGTCTCATAGTGGTGTGGTCAGAGAAAATGCTTGATATAATTTCAATTTCCTTAAATTTACTGAGGTTTGATTTGTGACCCACAATGAGGAAAATGTTCCATGTGCACTTGAGAAGAAAGTGTATTCTATGTTTGTATGGAAAGTGCTGAAGACATCAGTTAGGTCTGTTTGCTCTAATACTTCCTTTCAGTCTTATGTTTCCTTAATGATTTTCTGTTTTGTTGATCTGCCCATTGGTACAGGTGCAGTGTTGACGTGGCCTACTATTACTGTGTTACTGTCAATTTCCTCTTTTGTGTCAGTTAGTGTTTACCTCATATATTGAGGTACTCCTATGTTGGCTGCATAAATATTTAAAATTGTTTTGTCTTTTTCTTGGACTGACCCTTGATCATTTGGTAGTGTCCTTTATCTCTTATAATAGTTTTTATTTTAAGGTCTATTTTTTCTGATATGAGAATTGCCAATCCGGCTTTCTTTTTATTTCTATTTACATGGAATATCTTTTTCCATCCTCTCACTTTCAGTCTGTATATGTCTCTAGGACTGAAGTGGGTCTCTTGTAGATAGCATATATATGGGTCTTGTTTTTGTATCCATTCATCCAGTCTGTGTCTTTTTTTAAGAATGGGAGAAAATAATAGCAAATAAAATAACTGATAAAGGATCGCTTTCCAAAATACAAGCAGCTCAAACAAGTCAGTCATCAAAAGCAAAGGCAAGAGCTGCAAAAATAAACTAGTGAGACCATATCAAACTCAAAACCTTGTGCATAGTAAAAGAAGCCATCAATAAAATTAAATGGAAACCTATGGAATGAAAAAAAAACTATTTGCAAATCACTTATTTGGCAAGTGCTTCATATCAAGTTTATATAAGAGACTCATGCAACTCAGTAGAAAAAAGAATCAAACAACTCAAATTATTAAATGAGCAATGGAAGAATAAGTGTTTTGAAAAACCTGAATATTAGACTGTTGATGAGAGACACTGTAAGTTTTTCCTTCCAGAACAAAAGCCTCTGTCTTCCTGGCATTGCTTTCTTTATTTCCAGTCACCTGTTTGGTGATTACAGTTCACAGTATACATCCTTCATTCAGTAGAAATCACCCTACACTGAGCTATGTGTGCTACGAATAGCCCTACTAACTATCAAAAACTAATAATTGCATACTTAATCTTGAGGCATCTAAAATCCAAGGTGATTTTCAGAATTTTCCACTCCATTATTTTCTACATTCTATTTCAAAATTGAAACACCTAGTAAGGAGTAAGTAGGGAACTTCAATAATACATGGGTAGAAAGTCATTAAAACATGGGTAGATAGTTAGCCCTACTATCAAAAACTAATAATTGCATACTTAATCTTGAAGCTTCTAAAATCCAAGGTGATTTTCAGAATTTTCTACTCCATTATTTTCTACATTCTATTTCAAAATTGAAACACCTAGTAAGGAGTAAGTAGGGGACCTCAATAATACATGGGTAGAAAGTCATTACTGGATTATAATTTGGAAGACTGTATTATTACTAATACTATTGTAATTTTATTCCCTTTAATTCTCTGGTATACTAGGTTGATATTTATTTAAAATAGTAATACAGCCACGATGGAGAACAGGGTGGAGATTCCTTAAAAAACTGGAAATATACTGCCATATGACTGAGCAATCCCAGTGCTGGGCATACACACCGAGGAAGCCAGAACTGAAAGAGACACGTGTATTCCAATGTTTATTGCAACACTGTTTATAATAAGCAGGACATGGAAGCAACCTAGATGCCCATCAGCAGATGAGTGGATGAGAAAGCTGTGGTACATATACACAATGGAATATTACTCCGCCATTAAAAAGAAAAGATTTGAATCAGTTCTAATGAGGTGGATGAAACTGGAGCCTATTATACAGAGTGAGGTAAGCCAGAAAGAAAAACACCAATGCAGTATACTAACTCATATATATTTATTTTAGAAAGATGGTAACGACAAACCTGTATGTGAGACAGCAAAAGACACACAGATGTGCAGAAGTCTTTTGGACTCTGTGGGAAAGGGCGAGGGTGGGCTGACTTGGGAGAATGACATTGAAACATGTATATTATCACATGTGACACGAATCACCAGTCCAGGTTCATTGCATGATCCAGGGTGCTTGGGGCTGATGCACAGGGATGACCCAGAAGGATGGGATGGGGAGGGAGATGGGAAGGGGTTTCAGGATGGGGAACACATGTACACCCATGGTGGATTCCTGTCAATGTATGGCAAAATCATTGTTCTTTGTTTCTCGGAATGTTTTGATTTCCCTTATTTCTTCAGTAGCCTGTTTATTATTTAGAAGTGTGTTGTTGAATCTCCATGTGCTTGTGTTCTTTAAATATTTTTTTTTCTATAATCTATATCTAGTCTCATAGTGTTGAGGTCAAAGAAAATGCTTGATATAATTTCAATTTCCTTAAATTTACTGAGGTTTGAATTGTGACCCAAGATGAGGAAAATGTTCCATGTGCACTTGAGAAGAAAGTGTACTCTGCATTTGGATGGAATGTGCTGAACATATCAATTAGGTCTGTTTGCTCTAATACTTCCTTTTAGTCTTATGTTTCCTTAATGATTTTCTGTTTTGTTGATCTGCCCATTTGTACAGGTGCGGTGTTGACATGGCCTACTATTATTGTGTTACTGTCAATTTCCCCTTTTGTGTCAGTTAGTGTTTACCTCATATATTGAGGTACTCCTATGTTGGCTGCATAAATATTTAAAATTGTTTTGTCTTTTTCTTGGACTGACCCTTGATCATTTGGTAGTGTCCTTCTTTATCTCTTATAACAGTGTTTATTTTAAGGTCTATTATTTTTTGATATGAGACTTACCAATCCAGCTTTTTTTAAATTTCCATTTACATGGAATATCTTTTTCCATCCTCTCACTTTCAGTCTGTATATGTCTCTAGGACTGAAGTGGGTCTCTTGTAGACAGCATATATATGGGTCTTGTTTTTGTATCCATTCAGCCAGTCTGTGTCTTTTTTTAAGAATGGGAGAAAATAATAGCAAATAAAACAACTGATAAAGGATTGCTTTCCAAAATACAAGCAGCTCAAACAAGTCAGTCATCAAAAGCAAAGGCAAGAGCTGCAAAAATAAACTAGTGAGACCACATCAAACTCAAAACTCAAAACTTTCTGCATAGCAAAAGAAGCCATCAATAAAAGTAAATGCAACTCATGGAATGAAAAATAAATTTGCAGATCACATATTTGGTAAGGGCTTGATATCAAGTTTACATAATAGACTCATGCAACTCAGTAGAAAAAAATTATCAAAGAACTCAAATTATTAAATGAGCGAACGAAGAGTGTTTTGAAAAATCTGAAGATTAGACTGTAGATGAGAGACACTGTAAGTTTTCCTTCTAGAACTAAAGGCTGTGTCTTCCTGGCATTGCTTTCTTTATTTCCAGTCACCTGTTTGGTGATTACAGTTCACAGTATACATCCTTCACTCAATAGCAACCACCCTACACTGAGCTATGTGTGCTACGAATAGCCCTACTAACTATCAAACACTAATAATTGCATACTTAATCTTGAGGCATCTAAAATCCAAGGTGATTTTTCAGAATTTTCCATTCCATTATTTTCTACATTCTATTTCAAAATTGAAACACCTAGTAAGGAGTAAGTAGGGAACCTCAATAATACATGGGTAGAAAGTCATTTAAAACTGGGAGCATTACTGGATTATAATTTGGGAGACTGTATTATTACTAATACTATTGTAATTTTATTCCCTTTAATTCTCTGGTACCAGGTTGATATTTATTTAAAATAGTAATACAGCCATGATGGAGAACAGGGTGGAGACGCCTTAAAAAACTGGAAATATACTGCCATATGACTGAGCAATCCCAGTGCTGGGCATACACATAGAAGGAAACCAGAATTGAAAGAGACACGTGTACCCCAATGTTCATTGCAGCACTATTTATAATAGGCAGGACATGGAAGCAACCTAGATGCCCATCAGCAGACGAATGGATGAGAAAGCTGTGGTACATATACACAATGGAATATTACTCAGCCATTAAAAAGAAAGGATTTGAATCAGTTCTAATGAGGTGGATGAAACTGGAGCCTATTATACAGAGTGAGGTAAGCCAGAAAGAAAAATACCAATGCAGTATACTAACTCATATATATTTATTTTAGAAAGATGGTAACGATAACCCTGTATGCGAGACAGCAAAAGACACACAGATGTGCAGAAGTCTTTTGGACTCTGTGGGAAAGGGCGAGGGTGGGCTGACTTGGGAGAATGACATTGAAACATGTATATTATCACATGTGACACGAATCACCAGTCCAGGTTCATTGCATGATCCAGGGTGCTTGGGGCTGATGCACAGGGATGACTCAGAAGGATGGGAAGGGGAGGGAGATGGGAGTGGAGTTCAGGATGGGGAACACATGTACACCCATGTCAGATTCATGTCAAGGTATGGCAAAACCAATACAATATTGTAAAGTAATTAGCCTCCAATTAAAATAAACAAAATAAAATAAAATTGTAATACCAAACAGTACTCAAGTTAGAGTAGATTGAGAAAGACAAAGTTATGAGGCAGTGAAATCACAGAAAATTAGCAATGGTATCAAAAGGAGGGCAGATTTGACTAGACAAAAGCAGAGTTCTGTAATTTTTTGGAGATAACACGAACAAGCCTGATGGGAGCCAACCAGCTTAAGCTGTATACCAGAAATTTCACCAGAAGGAAAATGAAGTTCATAAAATATGCTGATGCTGAACGCCAAAATCCAGACAGTAAGCGAATAAGGTATATGTAGATACTGAAAACTACTCAGAGAGGTAGACATGGAAGCAAATACACTAATGAACATCAGAAAAATCAAAGTACAAAAGGGTCTGAAAAATACATCATAAAGAGACTTGGTAGTCTGATCAAAAGAATAAGAGAATCAAATTAGACAACCAAAATAGAAAGACTTGTGCACATGATAGAACCAGAGAATGCTCAGGAGAGATATTTTCGGACCTAGTGGATCAGCAAACAGAAGCCTCTAGCATCAGGAACAGAAACCCTAGGCAGGACACATGAATGTGCGCTTCTGGAAACAGCCTCAGTTTCAAAGTTTGGGCACTATACCACCTAAAAGCAAACTCAGACAAGGATCATAGCTTGCTATGATGCTGAATCACAGATTATAATATTTGTTAGTTTACTTTTCTCATTCAACTATAAAGTTAATGAAGCACTAATCAATGATAATTGACACCTTCAGTTTCCATTCAGATCCTCTTTAGTCATACAATGGATATCTGAACCTGTTATATGATCCCCAATGACAGTTTTAATAATTAAATTTATTGGTCTTTAATTGAAGGGTAATTCCTTTACAATATTGTACTGCTTTTGGCCAAACATCAACATCAGTCAGCCATAGGTTTACCTATGTCCCCTCGCTCTTGAACCTCCTTCCCACCTTGCTTCCCATCGCACCCCTCGAAGTTGTTAGAGAAAAATATGGAAGGTTTCATACATTTGTGTGTCATCCTTGGGCAGGAGCCATGCTAATCTTCTCAGTGTTACTTCAATTTTTTTAATATATTTGCTACCAAAGCAAACACACAAATAGCACTTTAACAGGAAAAAAAAAAAAAAAAAACATTAGTCATCTAACAAAAAATGATCAATTACTTTAGGATAAACGGTATTCTGCTATATTTACTGCCTCTTATAAAAATGAATTTTATAAGGTCCAAAGTTCCACGTAGGAATTAAGCATATATTGATTCATAACACACGTATACATGCACAGAAATATATGCACAGAAATATATCTATGTTATACAAGTTGTTATTCTCCTTGCCTGTTACAATAAGCTCTCTATTTATTTTATTTTTTGAAGTTCTTTCTCCCTTTTTTAGGAAAGAGACTCTTTAATTTTTTCATTTTTTATTTTTTTACTTCACAATTTTGTAGTGGTTTTTGCCATATATTGACATGAATTAGCCATGGATTTACATGTGTTCCCCATCCTGATCCCCCTTTCTGCCTCCCTCCTCATCCCATCACTCGGGAGCTCTTTAGATGATGAGAGACATAGTCCTAAATTTCTCCAACTTATATGTCTTCTTTTTGAGAACCACTTCTTTGATTTTCACCACCTAATTTTAAATAAACATTTTATTCTTAGATACCATGCCCTTTAAACTAACTAAGATTAGAGAAAATGTAGGAAATGCTGATATCTTATCCTTCATTAATTACCACTCTTCTGGTAAATTGGAAAAAAGAATCATGTTCAGATCTCATTCAGGAGGATAAAATGCCTATTTTACCAGTTCTCTTGTCCAAACTCAGTTCTTGCTCACTTCAGTCTTAAATTCTGCTTACTTACAAAGGACGGACAGGAAAGGAATGTTAAAATCACGCTTGCAAGAGTCTATGATTTTATGCTTCTGTTGGCCAAAGGTAGGGCCAGGAATAATTTCTGAAATATTACACTACATCATGGAGGCATGAAGGTCTAGTTCTCCTATCAAAGAGAAGATGTTTGGAGATGGTTCGAAAACTCAGTCACATGGTTGTCAGGATGTGCTCCCGACCAGACAGATGGATTTTCTCCCTGAAACGTCACAGTCAGGAAAGGCCAGGCGTGTCTGCAGAGCCAGTGACGGGGGCCTGGGTGCTGAGCAGGTAAGATTCTTGGATGACCATCTGGAGATTTACCTGCCACTGTCTCGAAGAAACAAACATAATGAGAAGATTAAAGATGCATAAAAGTAGAAGAGCTGTCAAGTTGCCTAGAAGCAAGTCTAGCCAGGAGAACCAGGCCCCCACACTGATAATGTCAAAGACGTTAACAGTGAGTGTTTTATAGACAGAGCAGAACAAATGGATAAAACCAGTGTTCTAGGGTCACTGCTGCTTTGCAGTCAAAGACAAAATAATTTTTGCTTTAAGCTGAGTCATCATAGCTCCTGATGTGGTCCTGGTTACACACATGCAGACCGAGAGCCCACAGGCATGTGTGATGTGACATCAGGAAGTGAACAGATGACTGCGTTGGTGCCCAGTCACCTCCATCTGCTAATAACGGGACCTGGGGAAAATTATTTATCCTCTCCAAGGCATTGTATCTTCATTAACATAACTTGATGATCATAGTGAAGATGAACGCTATCTCACAAGGTTACTGTGAAACACAAAATTTAAGATGTTTTAAAGCTTTGGGGAAAGTATCAAAGACATGCATGGGATTACGAAGGTGAGTTAGCAGATCCAAGGTACAGTACCTTTTTCTCTTAGTATTCTCTCTGTACTCAATAGTAGCGATCAGTCAGTCATGTGTTTACTCTTACCCCAGCGTGATGGTAAACCACACAGATCAACTGTACACTTCTTGTCATTTCAGTGTCTAAAATTCAAGCACTAGTCAATGTAGAGTGAAAAAATAACACACTCCTAGAGGACCTGGCTGCTCAGAGTCTGCAGAGTCCCCACATTAAACTGTCTTAAAGAATGGCCTAAATACTCTGGCTCAGAACTCAGTTCCAAATGTTTGCAGAGCACAGAAGTACTTCAGGGACCAATACAAAAATGTAGGGAGTAACCTACTTCTCCAACTATCTATCTCTGCAAATATCATCATCCATCTAAATTCACACAGAAGGCACTCCTTCTTCCCCACCCCAGCTCCTACAGCACCAACTCCTGCTCAGAGCAACAGGGAAAGAGAAGGCTTCCCTCCACAGGATGGATTTGATACCCTCAGGTGACTAGATCATCTCAGAATGGCTCATGTTTTTAATTTGGCAGAGTCTTGCCTGCTCCTGCTGCTGGTCCTGTCAAATCTGCTCCTGTGCCAAGGCAACGTATGCCCGTCCTGCAGTCCTGACGTGTTTGGCATCACCCTGAAGTTCCTTAGAAAAGCGTTTAGCCATGCCTCCAGGCTGTCCCACGACATGCATAACCTTTCGACAATAATGTTCAATGAGTTTGTAAGTACTGTGGTGGTGGTGGTTTAGTTGCTAAGTCATGTCCGACTCCAGCGACCCCATGGACTCTAGCCCACAAGTATCCCAGAAGGTAATTTCCCGTATGTGACTGGGCCAAACTATCCTTTAAACAAGAGGGCTGCATCAGCCAATCTTGAAATAACACACCCTCTAGGTTAAAGATGCCGTCAGCTCATAAGATGTGGAAATCGAAGAAAGGATCAGTTTTGTGAAATCTCAAAGATTCCTAAGAAGTGCAATAACTTTTTCAATTTCCTTTCATTCATTTTCTTTTTTAAATTTCCAAAATAAATGATTTTGTATTTGTCAGCTAGGAATGCCATAAAAGAATACAATAGACTCAGTGGAATAAACAGCAGAAATTTGTTTCCTCACAGTTCTGGGGGCTAGAAGTCCCAGATCAGGGCACCAGCAAGGTGAGGTTCTGGTAAGAACTCTTTCTTCCCAGGATGGCTTCTCCGTGCGTCCTCACACAGGGTGGGGGTGGGGAAGACAGACAGAGGAAAGGACACACAGACACAGAGACAGAAGAGAAAATTCTCTGGCGTTTCGCTTCATGGAGACACTAAACTTATTGGAAGAGTGTTGCTCCCTAAGAGCTCATTTAACCTTAATGGGCTTTGCTGGTGGCTCAGATGGCAAAGAATCTGCCCGCAATGGCAAAGACCTGGGTTCTATCCCTGGGTCTGGAAGATTCCCTGAAGAAGGGATCGGCAAGCCACTCCAGTATTCTTGCCTGAGAAATCCCATGGACAGAGGAGTCTGGTGGGCTATAGACAATGGCGTGCCAAAAAGTCAGAACCCTTTTCAAAACAGTGTACTTTGGCAGTTCGGGCTCTAACACATGAATTTGAAGAACTTTCAGACCATAATACTACCTGACAGAAAGAAGTTTTAGGTGGGATTGGGGAAAAGGAAGCATGTTGACTTTCTGGTCCTTCAGTGTCTCTCTGGGCTTTCTTCTCCAGGCTCAGAGTAAATAGCCAATAAATGAGAACTGCTCTGCAGTGAACTGGGTGGATGGAACATGTTAAACAAAGCTGAATCCTGGTCATAATAACGAATACTGGTAGTTTTTTTAATGCTATAAATTATTGTTTTAAGATTTGCAGTGAATAAGTTTCGAGCTACAATAGAAGGGGAGTTTACAGTTGGAAACAGTTATTCTCTTTCTGATGAAGGTATTTGATATTTGTATGTTAATTCTTTTAGGACAATCAAGGAGCACACAGTAGAGCAGACAGCTAGTAAAAGGTGGTGCTAGAGGTGCCAGGGTCTAGCCCCAGCAGGATCCAGGGGTACCCTCAGGGTGAATGGCGTCAGCGAGTAAGAGAGAGAGACACACACAGACAATCAGACAGACAGACAGACAGACAGAGACCAGACTGGAGTGTGCAGCAGGGTCTGGCATCACTTTATTTTTTATCGTAGCTTTTATACCCTAAGTGGTACATTTCTAAGGGGAGGTAAAAGATAAGCGTACAAAGTTTAGTTTAACATCACATCAGTTTTGTCTTTCACGAAACCAGGGTGTTTTCTGCATACTTTCTTGTTCACGAGAGTCTTCTTTCATAGTGGATCTTTACACATTATCTTCTGGCCTTGGGGCCTATAACATTTTAAGACCTAGGAAAAGGCAAAACTGTTTTCCGTAGTCTATTCTTTATTGTTATATTTTGCCTTGAGTTTAGCAGAAAACAGAAAAGTTGCAGTCTCATGGTACAGCAGGTTGCAACATAGTAGAAATACAGTCCTGTCCACACAAATGTCAGCCTTTTTGCAAAAGTCCTCAGCTAAATTTATCTAAAAAGTTTACCACACAAAGACTCTGTGGCTCTGGTGAGGCAGCCTCTGTTTTAGCACTCTTGATTAAAATTAACAATTATCTTATTGTCTCAACACTAGGGTTAAACTCTTATTTTTTTTAAATCCTTAACTATATTAACAATCGTTTTTACTGCACAACCTCAGCACAATAACAGCAATCAAATGTTGATTCAATAACCATTTTTAGAATAACATTTTTTGTGTTCTCTAATAGGGCTTTCTCACCCCCCAGAGGGCTCTGTGCCTATAAGGGCCTTTTGTGATCAGGTTCTTTATGCTGTTTATGATTAAGGTATTGTGAGCAGTCATGTGCATTAGTATGTATTTACCAAACAAGCCAGAGTGCCAGCAAAAGGGTTTTTACTTGAAACGTTTCCTTCATTCCTGGTCCCTTCATAGGGAACCAGCGCCCAGGAGATTTATTAATTAGGGTTCTATGTTGGTCTTAATTTAGTGAAAGAGGAGCAGGAGAGCTCTGGGCAGGCAACGCAAAGATCCGCAACAGTACGAACAAGGACAACAGCAAGAGGGGGAGGATACAGGGTGGGGTAGAGGCTGGGGTCAACCTGGAGGGTCCCTTGTAGCCTGAACAGCCTTGCATTTCAGGTCTTCTCCTCATGACCTTATCATGGGTGGGATCTCCCATAATGGCTCCCGGCATAAAGATTTCTATTACATTCACGTAGTTCTTTGTGCTCACTAGTTTTTGTTTCATCCTCCATTTTTGACTGTCCATCTTTTTCCACCTCTTCCAAGTAATCTCTTCAAATGTTCATAACTTCCGCTAAAGATTAGATTTTCTCTATCAAAGTGCTAGCTAGATTTTTCTACTCTTATTATTCTTAGTCCATTGCTTAGTATTTCCTATAACTTTAGGCCATGTTTTTCTAACATACCAATTTTTCACCATAAACAACATTGTATTCTGCACCTGGGATGAACACTAAGTTTTTGGTGAGCATTTTCAGAGATAAGTCAGTCATTATTGCATTACTCCTTATAAGGGAATATATTGGCTCTAACCCACAGTATCCTTGAGATTAAATGGTTAAATATAGGTGTATGCATGCATTTTAAGTCACATCAGTTGT